>NC_080691.1:52868493-53099892 GCF_030445035.2 Dasypus novemcinctus | reverse complement strand
AGTGTGATTCCTCCAATTTCGTTTTTCTTTTTCAGTATGTCTTTGGCTATTCGGGGTCTCTTTCCTTTCCAAATAAATTTCATAGTTAGTTTTTCTAGTTCCTTAAAGAAGGCTGCGTTGATTTTTATTGGGATTGCATTGAATGTGTAGATCAGTTTTGGTAGGATAGACATCTTAATAATGTTCAGTCTTCCTATCCATGAACAAGGAATAGTCTTCCATTTATTTAGGTCTTCTTTGATTTCCTTGAACAATCTTGTATAGTTCTCGGTGTATAAGTTCTTTACCTCTTTAGTTAAATTTATTCCTAAGTATTTGATTTTTTTATTTACTATTGTGAATGGTATTTGTTTCTTGATTTCCTCCTGATCTTGCTCATTATTGGTGTACAGAAATGCTACTGATTTTTGCGCATTGATCTTATAACCTGCGACTTTACTAAACTCATTTATGAGTTCTAGAATCTTGGTTGTAGATCTCTCAGGGTTTTCTATGTATAGGATCATGTCATCTGCAAATAATGAAATTTTGACTTCTTCCTTTCCAATTTGAATGCCTTTTATTTCTGGTTCTTGCCTCAGTGCTCGAGCAAGTACTTCTAAGACAATGTTAAATAGGAGCGGCGACAGTGGGCATCCTTGTCTTGTTCCTGAGTTTAGAGGGAAGGAGTCTAGGATTTCTCCATTGTAAACAATATTGGCTTTAGGTTTTTCATATACACTCTTTATCATGTTCAAAAAATTTCCTTGTATTCCAATCATTTGGAGTGTTTTTATCAAGAAAGGGTGCTGTATTTTGTCAAATGCTTTTTCTGCATCAATAGATATAATCATGTGATTTTTTTCCTTCAATCTGTTTATATGGTGTATTACGTTGATTGATTTTCTTATGTTGAACCATCCTTGCATACCTGGGATGAATCCCACTTGGTCGTGGTGTATAATACGTTTAATGTGTTGTTGAATACGATTAGCAAGTATTTTGTTGAGTATTTTTGCGTCTAGGTTCATTAGAGAAATTGGTCTGTAATTTTCCTTTCTTGTGATGTCTTTGTTTGGCTTTGGTACTAGGGTAATGTTGGCATCATAGAAGGAGTTGGGTAATGTTCTTTCTGTTTTGATGTTTTGGAATAGTTTCAGCAGGATTGGTGTCAGTTCTTTCCGGAATGTTTTGTAGAATTCACCTGTGAAGCCATCTGGCCCTGGGCTCTTCTTAGTTGGGAGATTTTTAATAACTGATTCTATCTCTCTGCTTGTGATTGGTTTGTTAAGATCATCAATTTCTTCTTTTGTCAATATGGGCTGCTTATGTGTTTCTAGGAATTTGTCCATTTCCTCTAGATTGTCATTTTTGTTGGAATATAGTTTTTCAAAATATCCTCTTATGATAGTCTTTATTTCTGTGGGGTCAGTGGTGATATCGCCTTTCTCATTTCTTATTTTGTGTATTTGCATCTTCTCTCTTTTTTTCTTTGTTAGTGTTGCTAAAGGTTTGTCAATTTTGTTAATCTTCTCAAAAAACCAGCTCTTGGTCTTGTTTATCTGTTCAAGTGCTTTCTTATTTTCTATTTCATTTAGTCCTGCTCTTATCTTTGTTATTTCCTTCCTTCTTCTTCCTGTTGGGTTACTTTGTTGTTGTTTTTCTAATTCCTTCAAATGTGCAGTTAGTTCTTCAGTTTTTGCTCTTTCTTCTTTTTTGATATATGAATTTATGGCTATAAACTTCCCTCTCAGTACTGCTTTGGCTGCATCCCATAAATTTTGGTATGTTGTGTTATCATTATCATTTGTTTCAAGGTAGTCATTGATTTCTTTTGAGATTTCCTCTTTGACCCACTGTTTTTCTAAGAGTGTGCTGTTTAATTTCCAAATCGTGGTGTGAAATCTGGGCTTCTGTCCCTTGCAAATCTCCAGCTTGACTCCACTGTGGTCAGAGATAATGTTTTGTATGATTTCAATCTTTCTGAATTCATTCAGCCTTTCTTTGTGGCCTAGCATATGATCTATCTTGGAGAATGATCCATGTGCGCTTGAGAAAAATGTATATCCTGCTGTGTTTGGGTGTAGCGATCTATATATGTCTATTAGATCGAGCTCCTCTAATATACTATTCAGATGTTTTGTTTCTTTGGTGATTCTCTTTTGAGATGTTCTGTCCAGATTTGATAGTGGTGTATTGAAATCCCCCACTATAATTGTAGATGTATCTATTCTTTCACTTAGTTTTTCCAGCGTTTGCCTGACGTATTTAGAGGCACCCTTGTTAGGGGCATAGATATTTATGATTGTTCGATCTTCTTGACAGATTTTCCCTTGGACTAAAATGTAGTATCCTTCTTTGTCTCTCACAATTGTTTCACATTTAAAGTCTATTTTGTCTGATATTAATATAGCTACTCCTGCCTTTTTTTGGTTATTGTTAGCTTGTATGATTGTTTTCCAGCCATTCACTTTCAGTCTCCATGCGTCTCTGGGTCTAAGATGTGTCTCTTGTAGACAGCATATGGATGGGTCATATTTCCTTATCCACTGTCCCAGTCTGAATCTTTTGATAGGTGAGTTTAATCCGTTGACATTCAGTGTTATTACTATCAAGGAATTATTTGTGTTAGCCATATTTTGATTGGATTTGTGTTTGTCATATTTTGTTTGTATATATTTTTTCGTCTTTTTTGTTGTTGTTGTTGGTCTTATACTCTCCTCCAACTTTGCCTTTCCTGTTTTTTCCTTTCTTCCTGCAGAACTCCCTTTAGAATTTCTTGAAGGGGAGGTTTCTTGTTGGTATACTCTTTCAGTTTCTGTTTGTCTGTGAATATTTTGAACTCTCCATCATGTTTGAATGCTAGTTTAGCTGGATAGAGTATTCTTGGTTGGAAGTTTTTTTCCTTTAGTACCTTGACTATATCATACCACTGTCTTCTTGCCTCCATGGTTTCAGAAGAGAAATCAGCACTTAATCTAATTGAGCTTCCCTTGTATGTGATGGTTTTCTTTTCTCTTGCTGCTTTTAGTTTTTTCTCTTTGTCTTGAGCCTTGGATAATTTGATAAGTATATGTCTTGGGGTGGGCCTGTTGGGGTTTATGACTTGTGGAGTGCGCTGTGCTTCTTGGATTTGTACATCTGTCTCTTTCAGTAGATTTGGGAAGTTTTCAGCCATTATTTCCTGCAACACTCCTTCTGACCCCTTTCCCTTCTCTTCACCTTCTGGAATGCCTATAATACGTATGTTTGAGCGTTTTGCATTGTCATTCAGGTCCCTAAATCCTAATTGGATTTTTTCTATCTTCTTATTGACCCCTTCTACTATCTGTTTGATTTCTGATGTACTGTCTTCCACATCACTAATTCTCTGCTCTGTCTCTTCTAGTCTGCTGATATTTGCTGCAAGTGTATTTTTGATTTCCTGAACTGTGGTGTTCATTCCCATCATATCTGTTATGTTTTTGCGTATGTCTGCAATTTCCCCTCCAAGTGATGTGTTCATGTTGTTAACCTCTTTCATTACTGCATCAAATTTGTCAGTGATAAATGTTCTGAGTTCTTTCATTGCTTGTGCCAAGTTTTGCTCCCCTTCGTGATTATTGGTTTGTTGATTGGATTCAGCCATGTTTTCCTGATTATTGGTTTGGTTTGTAGATTTTTGTTGCTTTCTGGTCATCTCTTTATTTTGACGAAATTAATCAGTTCCTTAGCTTCTTTGTCTGCTCTTGGAGGTTAATTAGTTGTTATTTTTGCATAGGTGTTATATCTTCTCTTTGTCACTTTTTTCTTCTTATTCTAGTTACTTGTTGTTGGTTAAGTTCACTTTAGAGGAAAGTATTAGTGTTGGGGAAAGGCAATTGTGTAAGCAAGGGAAAAGTGTAAAGTAGTATTGGTGATGTATGTTAACAAAGCAAGAATATGAGATCTGGGAGGATGGAGGTTAGATTCATGTAGATTGTATAGAGTTATAGCTGTAGGTAGAGTTCCTTTTATGAAGTAGATGACTGAATATGAGAGGAATATGGTATGAACTACAAAGCTATTGTTTTCATGAGAGAGGGAAAAAGAAAAGAAAGGTAGGAGTTTCAAGAGTGGATAACAGACAGAAAACAGAACAAAGGTATTAGAAATTAAGAGTTAGGCACTTTGTGGATCAAAGAACGGGAGGTGGGGGGTGGAATATAGGAGAGACAGTAGATGATAGTGGATATCAAGATGCAGGGGAATGGGGATAGTGTAGGTAGCCTAAATCAGTTCACACAGAAATGAGGCAGTGGAGGATGGGAAAACCCAGCAAATGTGAGGTGTTCCCTGTAGCACCTATTGTATACTTGAATTAAAATAAAATAAGTGGAAGATGAGGGACAAGAGGGAAAGAGAAAACCGAAAAAAAAAACTAATTATAATAAAGAAAAAAAGAAAGACAAGAAGAAAGGAAGAAAGAAAAAGAGGATGGGCAAACGGTGGGGAACGGATAGGGGGAAGAGAGATACAGGTATACACGTGTCACAATTGCAACACTATCTAAAACAACAACTTCCCCCTGCTTTGCCCTAAAACCCCCCGTCTGTCTGCCCAAATGGGTCTGCAAGCACCTCCCTTCCCACAAACCCCCAATAGGCCGCCCAGGGCCCACGAACTCCCCAGTACTGCAGATGCTCAAAAAAAAAAACAAAAAAAAAAACAAAGAACAGAAACCCCTCCGCAGGCCCGGCTCCGCCCGCCGCTGCCCGCTGTGGAGGCCTGGACCGGCTCTGCCCGGCTCCTTACGCCGCCGCGGCCTGGCCTGGCTCCGCCCGGCTCCGCTCGCTACAGCGGCCCAGCCGGCTCCCGGCCGTCCACTTCCCGCCGCCGCGGCCTGGACCGGCCCCGCCCGGCTCCATACGCCGCCGCAGCCTGACCCGGCTCCGCCTGGCTCCTCTCGCTACAGCGGCCCGGCCCGGCTCCAGCATCCGCCTCTCGCCGCCGCGGCCTGCACTGGCCCCGCCCGGCTCCGTACGCCGCCGCAGCCCGGCCCGGCTACGCCTGGCTCCGACGTCCGCCTCTCGCCGCCGCGTCCTGGACCGGCCCCGCCCGGCTCCGTACGCCACCGCGGCCTGACCCGGCTCCGCCTGGCTCTGCTCGCTACAGCGGCCCGGCCCAGCTCTGGCGTCCGCCTACTTCTACCTTTTGACACTAGCGAATGCCACTTTGAACATTGATGTGCATATTTCTGTTTGTGTCCATACTTTCAATTCTTCTGGGTATATATGAAGCAGTGGGATTGCTGGATCATATGGCAGTTCTATATTTAGCTTTCCAAACTCTTCTCCACAATGGCTGCACTGTTTTACATTCCCACCAGCAGTGGAAAAGTGTTTCCTTTCCCCCACATCCTCTCCAACATTTCTAGTCCTCTGATTTTTTAATAGCTGCCAGACTAATGGATGTAAGATTATTTCTCATTGTAGTTTTGATTTGCATTTCCCTAATAGTGAGTGATGTTGAGCATTTTTCATGTGCTTTTTAGTCATTCGTACTTCTTCTTTTGGAGAAGTGTTTATTCAAATCATTTGCCCATTTTTTTTTACATGGTTGTCTTTTTATTTTCAAGATGTAGCATTTCTTTCTATAAGCTGGATATTAGGACCCTTTCAGAGAGATGGTTACCAAGTATTTTCTTCCATTGAGTAGGATGCCTTCTTTACTTTCTTGACAAACTCCTTTGAAACATAATGGTTTTTAATTTTGAGGAGGTACCAATTATCTATTTTTTCTTTTGTTGCTTATTCTTTGAGTGTAAAGTTTATGAAACCATTTCCTACTACAAGATGTTGTTGCTGCTTCCCTACATTATATTCTAGGAGCTTTATGATATTGTTGCTTATATTTAGATCTTTGATCCATCCTGAGTTAATTTTTGCATAGGGCATGAGATGGTGATCCTTTCTCATCTTTTGGATATGGATATCCTGTTCTCCAACTACCATTTGTTGAAGAAGAAATTCTCTTCAATGCTTAGTGGCCTTGTTGAATATCAGCTGGCCCTTTTATTAATGTTGGTGAGGATCTATATCAGAATGTTTTGTTCAGTTGGTCAGTATGTACAGCCATGTGCTATTGTCAGGCATTATTGACCATTGTAGATTTGTAATATATGATTTGGAAAAGTCAGGTAGTGTGGAGGGAATTCTTCCAATTTCCTTTTTCTTTTTCAATATGTCTTTGGTACTCAGGGGCCCCTTGCCCTTCCAATTAAATTTCATAGTTAGCTTTACCAAACAGTAAAAATTGCTGTTGTAATTTTTGTTGGCATTGAGATAAATCTGCAAATTAGTTTGGGCAGGATAGATATCTTAATGATGTTTAGTCTTCCTATCCATGTATAGGGAATATTCTTCCTTTTATTTAGGTCTTCTTGATTTCCATTTATTTAGGTCTTTCTTGATTTCCTTTATTTAGGCCTTCTTGATTTTTTTCTTGATTTCCTCCTCAGAATGCTCATTATTGGTGTAAAGAAATGCTACTGATTTTAGTGCATTGATCTTATATCCTGCACTTTCTTGAACTCATTTATCAGCTTTAGAAGCTTTATTGTAGGTTTCTCAGGGTTTTCTATGTATATGATCATGTCATCTGCAAATAGTGGAATTTTTACCTCTTCCTTTCCAGTTTGGATGCCTTTTATATTTTGTTCTTGCCTAAGTTCTTGAGCAAGTACTTCTATCACAATATTAAATAAGAGTGGTGACAGTGAGCCTTGTCTTGTTCCAGATCTTAAAGGGAAAACTTTAAACATTTCACCATTGAATATGATGTTAGTTGTAGATTTTTCATATACACTCTTTATCATGTTAAGGAAGTTTCCTGCTATTCCTATCTTTTGAAGTGTTTTTACCATGAAATGGTGCTGTATTTTGTCAAATTCTTTTTCTGCATCAAGAGATGATCATGTGATTTTTTTTTCTTTTGCTCTATTAATGTATTACCTTGATTAATTTTATGTTAAACCATCCTTAAATAAAAGGCATGAAACTACTTGTCATGATGTATAATTCATTTGATATGCTGTTGAATATGATTAACAAGTAATTTGTTGAGGATTTTTAAAAAAGAGTAACATATTCACATATTTCATCAGAAAGGAATCATTCCTTATACAGAGTATTCATGCTAGAAGATAATATTTCAAACAGTTTATAAATTATAGATTAAATGGATTATCTTCATTTGTAAAATACTAATAATCTTTTATGGTTTTTTTTAAGGGAAGCATATTATTTGATCAAGTTCATAAGACTTTTGTTGGGAACCTGCCCTACCCAGTGTGTGAGCTACCCATAAATAACACGACATCTCTAAGAAGAAAGCCCTGAAAACTAAGATGAAAACAAGTTAAGGTTTAAAATAATATTTCCTGCTTCACCAGCCTGGGGTAAAAAGTGAGGTTATAGCAATAGGTGAATGAATAAACAAAATATTATATATACATACAAAGGAACACCACTTAGCAGTTAAGAAAGGAGTAAAGTTCTGATATATGTAACAATATGGATGAAACTTGAAGATACCGTGCTGAGTGAAATAAGCCAGGCACAAAAAGGCAAATATTGTATGACTGCACTTACTTGAAATACATAGAATAAGCAAATTCATAGAAACAGAGAGTAGATTAAAGGTATTGCTTAATGGGTGTAGAGTTTCTGTTTGAAGTGACGAAAAAAGTTGGGGTAATGGATGGCTGTAATGATAGCATAATATTTAAATATAATTAATATATTTTAATCTTATAACCAAAAGTGGTTAAAGTGGGAAATTCTGAGCTTTTTAGAAGATGATATTATGAACTTAATATTCCCATTGAAAATGTCTGTGCTTCATCACATGTATCACAAGAAAGTCTTTCCCACCTTGCCCTAGTAGTCCCTGCAGTGATCACTCCAAATGCCCAGGGGCATTTGTTCATGTTGGGGCTCTGTCTGGGTACTACTGCCTCTTCAGCACTTCCTGGAGTGCCATGTTAGAGAAGATGTCTCAGGTGACCCAGAACTTGTGCCCAACCCAATTTTTTTTTAAAGATTTATTTTTTATTTATTTCTCCCTCCCCCCTTCCCCCTCCCCCATGGTTGTCTGCTCTCTGTGTCCATTCACTGTGTGTTCTTCTGTGTCCACTTGCATTCTTGTCAGTGGTTTCTTTTATTTCATCATCTTGCTGCATCAGCTTTCCGTGTGTGCAGCACCACTCCTGGGCAGGCTGTGCTTCTTTCGTGCTTCTTTCGCGTGGAGTGGCTCTTCCTGCAGGGTGCACTCCTTGTGTGTAGGGCTCCCCTACACGGGGGACACCCCTGCATGGCACAGCACTCCTTGCGCGCATCAGCACTGTGTGTGTGCCAGCTCACCACATGAGTCAGGAGGCCCAGGGTTTGAACCCTGGACCTCCCATATGGTAGGCAGATACTCTGTCAGTTGAGCCAAATCCGCTTCCCCCCCATCCCAAGTTTTGAAGGGATCATGGACTCACCACTTTGCTGGCACAGCTGAATTTCTGTTATTCAAGGCTCCACCAAGAAAGTTAAACATTGTCATTCATAGATCCAAAGCAGAGCAGATGAGGACTACAGACAAAGACAAAGACAGTGATTTCCAAAAACTTCTGGCTTCCCTCAGCATCCAAACCCAGTCATGGTAATATTGAATGCTTTTATTTGAAGTGCTGTTTAACAAACTCAGTAGGTTCAGAAAAATCTAGTTTTAAGCCTCAATTACTTTTCTGCAGTTCTCAATGAATTAGTGCCATTCAATGGATGCCTTATGCAATGTAGTCAGGGTCTCATTTAATCAACTAAGGTCCTTTTTTTCCCAAGGAGATTATCCACTTTAAGGCAATTTGCCTAAACACATAATATTCTTTGAAGAAACAGAACATAATCACAGTAGTCTGATTTTTTTTTTCATAGAGTAAATGATAACTTAGTCTGTAGGAATCATTGGCCGAACTTGTTTTTTCAGGACAATTTCCTTTTCTTGCCGTTGATTGATTGAAAACTCATTTTTTATACTCTTAATATTTACCAGACTCAAGGAGTCAAGCACTTTACAGTTTTTGTAAGATATTTAGAAGAAAACTCAATATAAAATTGTTAATATTTGAAATAGGTTTGTTTCAGTGATTAAGTCATAAATAAGTGGCACTGTAGTGAATATGCAAGAGGCATGCAAATTCTTGCAAGACACTGCCTAACCCAACTACTTGTCCAAACTTTGTACCAGAGACTTATTCAAATTTTTATTTTATTTTATTTTTAAAATTAAATTGTCTTTTTTTAAAGATACTTAGATACAAAAAATGTTACATTAAGAAAAATAAGAGGTTCCCGCATACCCCACACTCCACCTCCCCCACTCCTCCCACATCAACAACCTCTTTCATCATTGTGGCACATTTGTTGCATTTAGTGAATACATTTTGGAGCACTGCTGCACTGCATGGATTATAGTTTACGAAGAGGAGCAAATATGACTCAGGTGGTTGAGTGCCTGCTTCTCACGAGATGTCCTAGGTTTGGTTCCTAATAAGACAAAAAGATACAACAAGCAAAACAAATGAAAAAACCAACTCAGGAGAACTGATGTGGCTTAGTAGCTGAGGACCAGATTCCCACATGTGAGGTCCCAGGTTCAATCACCGGCCCCAGTACCTAAAAAAAAAAAAAATTAGGGAGACTTCCCTAATACTAAGCCATGGTCCTGGGAGGACTCCAGCCCCATCTTGAGTTCTTTACTAAGACTGTGCAATACTGCTCAATCACAGAATGGGATCTTCTCAGAAGGACTGCCCAACAACATGAACTTCTTCCATAAACCAAACCTCTATTTTCCTTTTCTAGATCCTTCTCAGTGACTTTCCAATTCTCCATTTCTCTTCAGAATCCTCGTGCCCTTTAAAAAAACAAATGTACCACACTAATAAAGGATGTCATTAATGTGGGAAAGTGTGGGAGGGAGAGGGAGTGGGGCACATGAGAATCCCCTATAGTCTTTTTTTTCCCAAGATATATAGATCACACAAATTGTTACATTAAAAAATATAAGAGGTTCCCATATATCCCCACTCCTCACCCACCCCACTCCTCCCACATCAACAAGCCCCTTCATCAGTGTGGCACATTCATTGTATTTGATGAATACATTTGGAACACAGCATGGATTATTGTTTACATTGTAGTTTACATTCTCTCCCAGTCCATTCATTGGGTTATGGCAGGATATATAATGTCCTGCATCTTCCCTACAGTATCATTCAGGACAACTCCAAGTCCTGAAAATGCCCTAATATCATACCTCTTTTTCCCTCTCCCTGCATTCAGCAACTTCCATGGCCACTGTCTCCACATCAATGATATAATTCTATTGCTAGAGTCACAATAATTCTATAGTAGAATATCACTAAGTCCACTCTAATCCATATTTTATTCCTCCATCCAGAGGATGCTGGAATGGCGATGGTCACTCCACCTCTAAATTGAGAGGGGCCTTAGATTGCACATGACTGATGGATGAGATTCTCTGACTTGCAGGTGTAGACTCTTAGTTCCCAGGTGTGGTGGTTGACCATACTCACCTCCTTGTTAGCTGACCTGGGTAAGTCCAATGAACCAGAGAGTAGGTGTTGCAACTCTGCTGGGGCTCAGGGCACAGCTGGCACATTGACAGTCCAGAGATTCAAGTCTTCTGAGCATACACCAAACCCAGTGCAAACCATAGGTTCAGTAAAAGTGACAGAAGAGGCATGTGTAGAAAGGTCACATCTGGATCAAACTCAGAAGCACAAGTTCCAAAGTAGGGCCCACTAGAATGGCACTGAACTCCAGAGCCATTTGTCATGACTGTAAGACCTGAGTGTCTCCATAGCCCTCAGGAGAACCACTACATGGGGTTGTATCTGCTTTGGCTATCTCTGAGATCCTGCTAAGACTTGCATAAGTGTGACCCTCTGATGACCTCCCAACTCATTTTGAAGGCTCTTAACCATATAAACTAATTTGTCTTTACCATTTCCCTCTTTTATTCAAGTTCATTTTCTAGTAGTATCACCACCTGGTGCTTGGTAGTAATCCCTCAGCACCAGGGAGGCTCATCCCCAGGAGTCATGCCCTATGCTGGGTGAAGGTAATGCACTTACATGCTCAGTTTGGTTTAGAGAGTGGCTACATTTGAGCAACATGGAGACTCTCAGGAGGTTAACTCTTAGGCACTCTGCAGCTCTAGGCCTAGTTGAAATTTCAAGCACACAAGGTAATAATCATAGTTATCAGTAGCAAGGGCCCATCATTGGACCATCCTTCTTCACTCGTTTTGCCCTTGCACTTGGGGGATTCTTGCTGCTCCATTGGCGAGTGTGACAGAGTTCCCCAGAATGGGAACTTTCTTGGGAATTTTAGCATCTAGTTTCATTAGGGAAATTGGTATATAGCTGTCCTTTCCTGTGGTGTTTTTGTGTGGCTTTGGTATTAGGGTGATGTTGGCATCATAGAATGAGTTAGGCAGTATTCTTTACACTTCTGTTTTCTGGAAGAGTTTAATCAGGATTAGTGTTAATTCTTTCCAGAGTGATTGGTGGAATTCACCTGTGAAGACATCTGGTCAAGGGCTATTCTTAGTTGGAGGTATTTGATGACAGATTCATTCTTATTACCTGTGATTGGTCTGTTGAGTTCATCAATATCTTCTTTTGTCCTTACTGTAGGTGGCTTGTATGTTTCCAGAAATTTATCCATTTTGTCTCTGCTTCCCTTCTTGTTGGTATACAATTTTTCAAAATATCCTCTTTTTTTTTTCTCTTTCCTTCTACCCCTCCCCCATTTGTCTGCTCTCTGTGTCCATTTGCTGTGTGTTCTTCTGTGACTGCTTCTATTCCTCATCAGCGGCACCGGGAATCTGTGTTTCTTTTTGTTGCATCATCTTGCTGTGTCAGCTCTCTGTGTGTGCAGCGTCATTCCTGGGCAGGCTGCACTTTCTTTCACACTGGGCAGCCCTCCTCATGGGCTGCACTCCTTGCGTGTTGGGCTCCCCTATGCAGGGGACACCCCTGAGTGCAGGGCACTCCTTGCACGCATCAGCACTGTGCATGGGCCAGCTTCACATGGGTCAGGGAGGCCCATGGTTTGAACCGCGGACCTCCCATGTGGTAGGCAGACGCCCTATCGCCCTATCAAAGTATCCTCTTATGATACACTTTATTTCGGTGAGGTCAGTGGTGATACCCCTTCCTCATTTATTCTATATATTTGCATCTTCTCTGTTTTTTTTCTTTGTTACTCTAGTTAAGGGTGTTTTAACTTTATTAATCTTCCCAAAGAACCAGCTTTTGGTTTTGTTAATTTTTTCTAGTGTTTTCTTATTTTCAATTTCATTTAGCTCTCCTCTAATATTTGTTATTTCCTTCTTTCTATTTGCTTTGGGATTCATTTGCTGCTCTTTTCATAATTCCTCCATGTGTGCAGTTAGGTATTTAATTTATCTCTTCTTTTTTAAAGTAGGCATTTTAGGCTATAAATTTCCCTCTGAGCACTGGTTTTGCTGCATCACATAGATTTTGATATCTGGTGTTGTCACTTTCATTTGTTTCAAGGTAGTTACTGATTTCTTTTATAATTTCCTCCTTGATCCATTGATCATCCTAGAGTGTGTTGTTTAACTTCCATATCTTTGTGCTTAAGTTCAACCTCTGCCCCTTATGATTTCCAGCATCATTCAATTGTGGTCAGAGAAATTAATTTTTATAATTCAATATTTCTTAATTCCTTGGTAGTTGTCCTATGGCCTAGGTTATGGTATATCCTGGAGAATGATCCATATGCATTCAAGAAGAATGTACATTGCACTGTATTTAGGTGTAATGTTCTGTATATGTCTATTAGGTCTAGATCCTCTACCATATTATTCAAGTCTTTGTTCCTTTATTGATCCTCTGCTGAGATATTCTGTCTAATGATGATTATGGTGAATTAAAGTCCTCCACTATAATTGTAAGAGCACCTGTTTCTCCACTTAGTTTTTCCAGTGTTTGCCTCATGTATTTTGAGGCGTCCTGGTTAGATACATAAATGTTTATGATTGTTCTTACTTCTTGATAGATTTTTATCCCCTTTATCAATTTATAGTGTCCTTTTTTGATTCTACAGTAGTTCTGAATTTAAAGTCCATTTTGTCCAATATTAATATAGCTGTTCCCACCCTTTTTCTGGTTTTTGTTTGCATGAAAAATTGTTTTCCAGCCATTCACTTGCAACTTCCTTGTATTTGTCTGTCTAAGGTGAGTTTTTTATATTCAGCATATATAAATGGGTCATATCTTCTTATCCATTCTGCCAATCTTTGTCTCTTGGTTGGAGAGTTTAATTCATTAATATTCAATGTTATTACTATCAGGGAATTACTTAAATTAACTATATTTTCTTTAGGTTTATACGTCATGTGTTGTTTTTAATTCTCTTTTCATCTGTTTAGTTATTCTTACCAATAATTTTCATTCATTTAGTTATTCTTACCAATAATTTTCATTCCTACCAACCCTCTCTTTCCTGTTTTTTTCCTTTCAACTTGTAGAACTCTCTTTAGTATTTATCCTGGCTGACAGAATGTTTCTTTTACCACCTTAACTCTGTCATACCACTTCCTTCTTGCCTCCTTGGTTTCCGATGAGAAATCAGCATTTAATCTTATTGAGCTTCCTTTGTTTGTGATGGATCTCTTTTCTTTTGCTGCTTTCAGTATTTTTCCTTTGTCTTGAACATTGTACAATTTGACAAGTATATGTCTTGGGGTAGGCCTGTCAGGATTTTATACTGTTTGGGGTGCACTGTGCTTCCTGGGCATGTATACCCATGCCCCCAGTAGATTTGGGAAATTTTCAGTCATTATTTCATCCAACACTCCTTCTGTTCCCTTTCCCTTCTCTTCTCCCTCTGGGATGCCTATAATGTATAAGTTTGTGTGTGCTCTATTGTCATTCAAATCCCTAAGATCCTGCTGGATTTTTTCTGTCTTTTTATCTATTTGTTCTATTATGTCTGATTTCTGATGAACTGTCTTCTACATTGCTGATTCTTCTTCCTTTTCAAATCTGCTGTTATGTGCATTCAGTGTTTTTTTTTTATTTCTTTAACACCATCAGATCCAGTATTTTTTAATGTATGTTTACAACTTCTTCAGTATATTCCCCTAGTATCTTCTTAATATCCTTTATCTATTACTTCACTCCAATGAGTTGATTCATAATATTTGGTAGGGTTCCTTTTTTTTTTTTTTTTTTTGTCTTTATTTTTTTAATGTTACATTAAAAAAATATGAGGTCCCATATACCCCCCAGTCCCTCACCCCACTCCTCCCATAACAACAACCTCCTCCATCATCATGGGACATTCATTGCGCTTGGTGAATACATCTCTGAGAACTTCTGCATCACATGGTCAATGGTCCACATTATAGTTTACACTCTCCCCCAGTCCACCCAATGGGCCATGGGAGGACATACAATGTCTGGTAACTGTCCCTAAAGTACTACCCAGGACAGCTCCAAGTCCTGAAAATGCTTCCACATCACATCTCTTCTTTCCACTTCCTACCCTCAGCAGCTACCATGACCACTTTCTCCAAATCAATGCTACATTTTCTTCGATTGCTAATCACAATAGTTCCAGAATAGAATATCAGTAAGTCCACTCTAATCCATATTCTATTCCTCCATCCTGTGGACCCTGGATTGGTTGTATCCACTCCACATCTATATCAAGAGGGGGTTTAGATTCCAAATGAATGATGGATGCAATTCTCCTGCTTTCACTTGTAGGCATTCTTGGCTCTCTGGTGTGGTGGTTGACCTTCTTCACCTCCATGTTAGCTGAGTGGGGTAAGTCCAATAAACCAGAGTGTAGGAGTTGCTACTCTGTTGAAGCTCAGGGCCTGGCAATCACATGCACAGTCAACAGATTCAAGTCCCCTGGATATACACTAAACCCCAGCGCCAACCACAGGTCCGGTAAAAGTAACAGGAGAGGCTTATGAACAAAGATCAAATCTGAGTCCAGCTCCATCACACAGAAATACAAGCTCCAAAGTAGGGCCAACTGACATGGCACTGAAGTCCATCTGCCATGATCATAGAATGTGTGGGTCTCTGTAGCGCTCAGAAGAATCAATACTTGGGGTTGTATCTACTTTATCTGTCTCTGGTACTCTGCTGAGGTGTGCATAAGGGTAACCCCTCTGATAACCTCCTGGTTCTTTTTTGGAGACTCATAGCCATATAAACTCATTTGTCCTTTCCATTTCCCCCTTTCATTCAGGTCAAAAAGCATTTTTAACTCCTGATATATGTAGGCTGAGATATTCTGCTGGTCTGAGTTGACCCATTTATTCAAGGTCATTTCTAGTTACATCATCAGCTGGTACTTGGTAGTAATCCCTTAGTGCCAGGGAGGCTTATCCCCAGGAGTCATGTCCCATGCTGGGGGAAAGGCAATGCATTTACATGCTGAGTTTGGCTTCGAGACTGGCCACATTTGAGCAACATGGAGGCTCTCAGGAGGTAACTCTTAGGCACCCTGCAGCTCTAAGCCTAGTAGAAATTTCAAGCACACAAGGTCATAATCATAGTTATCAGTAGCAAGGGCCCATCATTGGACCATCCTTCTTCACTCGTTTTGCCCTTGCACTTGGGGGATTCTTGCTGTTCCATTAGGGAATGTTATAGAGCTCCCCTGGCTAGGAACTCAGCACTCCCTCAGTTGTCATTTTTAGCTGTAACCACTATGAAAATATTCAAACATTTTTATGTACCCTGGATATATGCCCTGTAGAACTCCCTCCCAACCATGTGTCCCCTGTCAATAACATCCCACACTAGTATTCCTCCGCTGCCATTGTTGAAACTCTCTGTGATCCAAAACTTCCTGAAAAGTGAAGCCCAATATATTGCCAGGTTCCCTTAATAGTAAAATGGAATATAGCGATGAGCTTAAAGGTTAGATATAGAATACATATTAATTTGGAAAAATTCTACATCCTTTTTCTTTTCTTTTTTCTAATTATTAAGCTTATCTTCACAAGAGTCTTAGATCACAGTAATTCATATATACAATATACAGTACTCCCACATATCCACCGTAAAACCTTTTCCCTTCCACAGCAATAATCTTTTAACATATTCATACCATATTTACTGAAACTGATGTACAGATATTGAGACAATAGGTTTCAAACAAGGTAACATTTGTGTTTACATTGTGGTTTATATTTTAGACTATACAATTTCCTAAATTTTTAGTTATCTTATGTTTTACATTATGATTTACATTTTAGCCTATCAGCCCCTATATATTTTTGGCATAATTTTACATGTCTTATATCCATCCTTGCGTACTCTTGTGAAACACTTTTATTGCCCACACACTTACATTGTTTCCATCTATTCAATACCTATTTCCCCCTCCCCTTAGGGCCCACAGTGACAGTCAATCTTCATTTCTTGAAGAGCCATGTTCAGAGATACTTGCAACAGTGTTGAGGGCTTGACATGCTCAACTGCCCTAATGCCCAGGGAGCCACCATTTCTCTTGAGAGATACAGTTCCCTCTATTTGATGGCATCAGTCCTCCCCAGGATATGGGTATACCTTCACTCTCATTATATCGGTCTCTACCCAATGATATAACCCACTCTAGGAAAATGAGCATTCACATATTCCCTAGAAGTCTGTCCTTTTTCAGATTATCTCCTTTAAGTATCTTAAACAAGTAACTTTCCTTATTATATTTTTGAAAAGGTTTTCTCAGCATTATACTCTCAACGAACACCTGACAATCTCCTATGTTCGTATGTTACTGCACCCTCCCCCCCCCCCAATTTCTTGGGCAATATTACCCATCCTCCCATCCCTAGCCCCCCTCAAGCCCGCAAAGCCCCACCCAAAGGTAACCCTATGCTCCCATTTTCTCCCTTCCGTGTACACCTACTTACCTCCAGCTTATCATAGATTTCACCCATGTAGATGTCAGCTTACATCCTTCCTCTACCCCCTGATTTCCTGTAAGCCTATCATCCAATCTCTAGCTCTCTGAGGCAGCTTGGTTTACTTATTTCATATCACTGAGGTCATGTAATATTTGTCCTTCAATGCCTGGGTTGCTTCACTCAACATAAGGTTCTCAAGATTCATCCATGTTATCACGTGTGTTTGTAGTGTATTTATTCTTAAAGCTGAGTAGTATTCCATTGTATGTATATACCACATTTTATTTATCCATTCATCTGTTGATGGGCATTTGGGTTGATTCCAACTTTTGGCGATAGTGAACAATGCTGCTATGAACATTGGTGTGCATATATCGGTTTGTATCCTTGTTTTCAGTTCTGCTGGGTATATACCCAGCAGTGGAATTGCTGGGTCATATGGCAAATCTATGGTTAGTTTTTTGAGAAACCTCCAAACTGTACTCCAGAATAGTTGTATCCTTCTGCATTCCCACCAGCAGTGGATGAGTGTTCCCGTTCCTCCACATCTTCTCCAGCATTTGTATTCTTCTGGTTTTTTCATAGCTGCCAATCTTATGGGAGTAAGATGGTATCTCATTGTAGTTTTGATTTGCATTTCCCTGATAGCTAGAGATTTGGAGCATTTTTTCATGTGCTTTTTAGCCATTTGTATTTGTTCTTTGGAGAAGTGTCTGTTTAAATCTTTTTCCCATTTTTTAAATGAGTTCTTTATCATTTTATTTTCAAGATATAGGAGTTCTTTATATATACAAGTTATAAGTCTCCTATCTGATATATGGTTACCAAATATTTTCTCCCATTGTGTAGGCTCCCTTCTCACTTTCTTGACAAAATCCTTTGAGGTGCAGACGGCTTTAATTTTGAGGCGGTCCCATTTATCTATTTGTTTTTTTGCTGCTCGTGGTTTTAGTGCGAAGTTCATGAAGCCATTTCCTATTACAAGGTCTTGTAGATGCTTCCCTACACTGCTTTCCAAAGTCTTTATGGTCTTGGCTCTTATATTTAGGTCTTTGATCCATCTTGAGTTGATTTTTGTATAAGGTGTGAGATGGTAATCCTCTTTCATTCTTTTACATGTGGATATCCAGTTCTCCAGGCACCATTTGTTGAATAGGCCATTCTCTCCCAGTTGAGAGGGTTTGGTGGCTTTATCAAATATTATATGGCTATATATAGGAGGATCTATATCAGAACTCTCAATTCAGTTCCATTGGTCTGTGTGTCTCTCCTTATGCCCATACCATGCCGTTTTCACCACTGCAGCTTTGTAGTATATTTGAAGTCAGGTAGTATGATTCCTCCAATTGCATTTTTCTTTTTCAAAATGTCTTTGGCTATTAGGGCCTCTTTCCTTTCCAAATAAATTTCATAGTTAGTTTTTCTAGTTCCTTAAAGAAGGCTGTGTTGATTTTTATTGGGATTGCATTGAATGTGTAGATCAGATTTGGTAGGATAGATATCTTAATAATATCTAGTCTTCCTATCCATGAACAGGGATTATTCTTCCATTTATTTAGGTCTTCTTTGATTTCCTTGAACAGTCTTGTGTAGTTCTCTGTGTATAAGTTTTTTACATCTTTAGTTAAATTTATTCCTAGATACTTGATTTTTAAATTTACTATTGTAAATAGTATTTGTTTCTTGATTTCCTCCTGAGCTTGCTCATTCCTGGTGTACAGAAATGCTACTGATTTTTGTGCATTGATCTTATAACCTGCGACTTTACTAAACTCATTTATGAGTTCTAGAAGCTTTGTTGTAGACCTCTCAGGGTTTTCTATGTATAGGATCAAGTCATCTGCAAATAATGAAATTTTTACTTCTTCCTTTCCAATTTGAATGCCTTTTATATCTGGTTCTTGCCTCAGTACTCGAGCAAGTACTTCTAAGGCAATGTTAAATAGAATGGTCATCCTTGTCTTGTTCCTGATCTTAGAGGGAAGGATTTTAGGATTTCACCATTGTCAACGATATTGGCTGTGGGTTTTCATATATACTCTTTATCATGTTCAAAAAATTTCCTTGTATTCCAATCTTTTGGAGTGTTTTTATCAAGAAAGGGTGTTGTATTTTGTCAACTGCTTTTTCTGCATCTATAGATGTAATCATGTGATTTTTTTCCTTCAGTCTGTTTATATGGTGTATTACATTGATTGATTTTCTTATGTTGAACCATCCTTGCATGCCTGGAATGAATCCCACTTGGTCATGGTGTATAATTCATTTAATGTGTTGTTGAATACGATTAGCAAGTATTTTGTTGAGTATTTTTGGGTCTAGGTTCATTAGAGAAATTGGTCTGTAATGTTCCTTTCTTCTGGTGTCTTTGTTTGGCTTTGGTACTAGGGTAATGTTGGCATCATAGAATGAGTTCAGTAATGTTACTTCTGTTTTGATTTTTTGCAAGAGTTCTAGGAGGATTGGTGTTAGTTCTTTCCGGAATGTTTTGTAGAATTCACCTGTGAAGCCATCTGGCCCTGGGCTCTTCTTAGTTGGGAGGTTTTAATGACTGATTCTATCTCTTTACTTGTGTTTGGTTTGTTGAGATCATCAGTTTCTTCTTTCATCCATATAGGCTGCTTATGTGTTTCTAGGAATTTGTCCACTTCCTCTGAATTGTCATTTTTGTTGGAATATAGTTTTTCAAAGTATCCTCTTATGATAGTCTTTATTTCTGTGGGGTCAGTGGTGATATCTCCTTTCTCATTTCTTATTTGTGTATTTGCATCTTCTCTCTTTTTTTTTTTTTTTTTTTGTTAGTATCACTAAGGGTTTGTCAATTTTATTTATCTTCTCAAAGAACCAGCTCTTGGTCTTGTTTATCTTTTCAAGTGCTTTCTTATTTTCTATTTCATTTAGTTCTGCTCTTATCTTTGTTATTTCTTTCTTTCTTCTTCCTGTGGGGTTACTTTGTTGTTTTTTTTCTAATTCCTCCAAATGTGCAGTTAGTTCTTCAATTTTTGCTCTTTCTTCTTTTTTGATGTATGAATTTATGGCTATAAATTTCCCTCTCAGTACTGCTTTTGCTGCATCCCATAAGTTTTGGTATGTTGTGTTATCATTATCATTAGTTTCAAGGTGGTTATTAATTTCTTTTGAGATTTCTTCTTTGACCCACAGTTTTTCTAAGAGTGTGCTGTTTAATTTCCATATCTTGGTGTAAAATCTGGGCCTCTGTTCCTTGTAGATTTCCAGCTTCACTCCACTGTGGTCAGAGATATTATTTTGTATGATTTCGATCTTTCTGAATTCATTGAGGCTTTCTTTGTGGCCTAGCATATGGTCTATCTTGGAGAATGATCCATGTGCACTTGAGAAAAATGTATATCCTGCTGTTTTTGGGTGTAATGATCTGTATATGTCTATTAGATCCAGCTCCTCTAATATGCTGTTCAAATATTTTTTTCTTTAGTGATTCTCTTTTGAGATGTTCTGTCCAAAGTTGATAATGGTATATTAAAGTCCCCCACTATAATTTTTGAAGCATCTATTCTTTCACTTAGTTTTTCCAGTGTTTGCCTCACGTATTTGGAGGCGCCCTTGTGAGGAGCATAAATATTTAATTGTTCGTTCTTCTTGAAAAGTTATCGCTTTCACTAATATGTAGTGTCCATCATTGTATCTCACAATTGTTTTGCATTTAAAGTCTATTTTTTCTGATATTAATATAGCTACTCCTGCCTTTTTTTGGTTATTGTTTTTTGTAAGATTGTTTTCCAGCCATTCACTTTCAGCTTCCTTGAATCCCTGGGTCTAAGATGTGTTCCTTTAGACAGCATATAGATGAGTTATATTTCTGTATCCAATCTTCCAGTCTGAATCTTTTGGCAGGTGAGTTTAATCCATTGACATTCCGTGCTAATTACTTTCAAGGAATTATTTATGTTAGCCATATTTTCTTTGTACTTGTGTTTGTCATATTTTGTTTGTTTTCCTTCTCTTTTTGTCTTTTTTGTTGCTCTTACACTCTCCTCCAACTCTGCCTCTCCTGTTTTTTTCTTTCTTCCTGCAGAGCTCCCTTTAGTATTTCTTGAAGGACAGTATATTTGTTGGTATACTGTCTTAGTTTTTATCTGTGAATATTTTGAACTATCATTTTTGAATGCTAGCTTAGCTGGATAGAGTATTCTTGGTTGGAAATGTTTTTCTTTTAGTACCTTGACTATATCATACCACTGCCTTCTTGCCTCCATGGTTTCAGATGAGAAATCAGCACTTAATCTTATGGCGCCTCATTTGTATGTGATGGTTCTCTTTTCTCTTGCTACTTTTAGAATTTTCTTTGTCTTGAGCATTGGATAATTTGACAAGTATATGTCTTGAGGTAGGCATGTTGGAATTTATGCTGTTTGAGGTGTGCTGTGCTTCCCGGACATGTACATCCATCTCCCTCAGTAGATTTAGGAAGTTTTCAGCCATTTTTTCCTCCAACACCCCTTCTATCCCCTTTCCTTTCTCTTCTCCTATTGGGATGCCTATAATGCATATGTTTGTGCATTTTGCATTGTCATTCAGGTCCCTAAGTCCCAGCTGGATTTTTTCTATCTTTTTATCGATCAGTTCTACTATCTGTTTGATTTCAGATGTACTGTCTTCTACGTCACTAATTCTCTCTCTGCCTGTTCTAATCTGCTGTTATTTGCTGAGAGTGTATTTTTGATTTCTTGAATTGTTGTGTTTGTCCTCATCATATCCATTATCTTTTTGTGTATGACTGCAGTTTCTTCTGTATTCTCTCCAAGTGTTTTCTTTATATTGTTAATCTCTTTCTTAACTTCATTAATTTGGTTGCTAATATATATTTTGAGAGCTTTAATTACTTGTCTGATGTTCTGCTTCTCTTCCTGTTTTTTAGTATGTTCATTGGATTCAGCTATGTTTTCCTGATTATTGTTTTGGTTTGTAGTTTTTTGTGGCTGTCTGGTCATCATTTTATCTTGACGAGTTTAATCAGTTCCTTAGCTTCTTTGTCTAATCTTGGGGTTTAATTAGTTGTTGTTTGTGCATAAATGTTATGTCTTCTCTTTGTCACTTTGTTCTTCTTACTCTATTTTCTTGTTGCTGGTTAAATTCACTTTGAAGGATAATATTAGGGCCAGGGAAAGCAAAATGAGTAGGAAAAGAAAATGTATAAAGTAGTATTGATAATAAATGTTAACAGAGCAACAATGTGAGATCTAGGAGAATGGATATTAGACTCATGTAAGTTGTATAGAGTTATAGCAGTAAGTAGAGTACCTATAATGAGATAGTCAACTGAATATGGGGAGGAATATAGTATGAATTAAAAGGCCAGTGTTTTCATGAGAGAGGGAAAGAGAAAAGAAAGACAATAATATAAAGAGTGAGTAAAAGACAGAAAACAGAACAAAGATATTAGAAATAAAAGTCAGATAATTTGGGGGCCAAACAAAGGGAGGTGGAATGTGAGAGAAACAGTAGATGATGGAGGATAGAAAGATGTAGGTGAAAGGGGATAGTGTAGGTGGCCAAAATCAATACACACAGAAAAGAGGAAATGGAGGATGAGGAAACACAGTAAATGTGATGTGCTCCCTGCAGCACCTATTACATAAAGAAAATAAAATAAAAAAGAAGAAAAAGAGAAAAAAAGAGAAAAGGGGGGACAAAAAAATGGGAGGAAGCAAGCAAGGAAAAGGAAAAGGGAATAAAACTAAAGAAAAGAAAAAGGGCCTTGGGGAATAAAATGGAAGAAAAATCCAGGAGACAATCAACTGTAGTGACCACAACCAAAAAAAAAGAACCAAAGTTCCAAGCTAGGAATCCTCTTTGCAGTTAAATAACTCTCTTAGGGATCTGACGTTCCCCCTTTCTCCCTTCCTCATTTCTCTTTCTCCCAGGGCAGCAGGAAAGCTGCATGAGGGGTCCAGTAGGAGATTCAAGTGGGTCCTTGTTGAACCAACTCAACACAGAAGACAATGACTTTTTATTTCCAGCGTGGATCACCTACACCTCACCAGAAACCCCAAATATGCTATTGGAAGCTTGGATAGCACATCTTACAGTCCCTCCCCCTTAGGTGTGCTAGGGGAGGGATAACTGATTTTCTGACTCCACCTTTTCCCAGACCAAGTTTCCTATCCCAGGACGTTTAGGTAAATTGGGCTTTCTCAGGAGATTCACCTCTCCTTTCTTCCCAGACTCTCCCCAAGTCAGCTGGTATACTCCTCCAAGCTCAAAGGAAAACAAAAACAAAAATGCGGAGGGCTAGGGTAATCGTGGACCTCAGACGGACCTCAGGGCATGGTAGATTCAGGATGGGAAGTCCGGGATATTGCAGACTCAAGGTATGTGAGTCTGTGGAGTGTGGGCTACCAGGATTTAGGGGATACAGACCTGGGAACCACGCATCAGGTAAACACGGGGTTTGGGAACACCTCAGCACAACAAAGTTTTCAGGGATCACCTCGGCCAGGTGCCAGTGCTAGAGGGAAGGGTCCCGCCCACAACTTCTGACCTCCGTGTCAGAAACCCAAAATTCTACCTCTTGCAAGAATCTCTTCTGTCACTGTCTCAACAAATTGACGTCCAGACACCTCCTGCCCTGCCAGCCCCCAAAACAGCCTGCTCCGGAGTTTGGGAACACCGCAGTTTTCAGGGATCACCACCTCGAGGCCACCAGCCCTAGGGGGAAGGGTCCCACCCACAACTTCTGACCTCTGTGTAAAAGACCCAAAATTCTACCTCTTGCAAGAATCTCTTCTGTTACTGTCTCAACAAATCGATGTCCAGAAACCTCCTGCACTGCAAGCCCCTGAAACAGCCCGCTCCAGCAGGACTCCAACCCTACTCAGCCGCTTCTTTGCAGGAGAGATTATGAGGTGCACTCACTCAGATGCCATCTTGCTCTGCCTCCTCTGGTAGGGTTCCTTTTTGACAGTTGGCTCCTCTTACTCTATATCCTTGTAGTTGTCTCTGTTCCCTTGAAAAAAATATTAGAACCAGAAAGAAGGAAAGTGATAGGGAAAAAGAATAATAGTAATAATAATAATGGTAGAAGAGTAACCATACAAGGGCTAGGTGAATAAATAAGTAGTATGACTAAAAACTCACAAAAAATACAAAGGAATAAGAATAAAAAAGGTGGAAATGGAAAATGAAACAAGAAACAAAATAGAGGGGGAAAAAATATATTAAAATCCAGAAAAATCACAAGAGGGGAACAGAAGAAAAAAAAGAGAGAGAAGTAAAAAATGAACTCCAAACAAGAAGAGGTGGAGTGAAAGGAAAGCAACAGAAGATAGAAAAATGAAGGAAAGAAAAGAAATAAAGGAGGTTGAAGAAATAGCAACAGAAAAAATGAAACAGAAGGGAAAGACAAACAAGAAAAAAACAACCCAGGAAAAATAACCTTCTCTCTGAGGCCTCTAAAGAGCTTCTCAGGCTGCTGGTACTCATTAGTCATCCTCGTGCCTTCCCTCCACAGGTACAATGTACCTGGTTTTATCAAATAAAATAAAGAATAAAAAGGAACTGGGAACAGATGCTGGGTATCGTATGTCCTGCCATGGCCCACTGGGTGGACTGGGGGAGAGTATAAACTAAGTGTTTTTCTTCTTGTGTCTCTTGTTGCATCATCTGTTGCATCAGCTTGCTGTACCTACCCATTGCACCAGCTCACTCTCTTTTTGTCCTCCTTAGGAGGCACCAGGAACCTCTGCTCCCTGCTTTGTTGTTTCTCTCATTATGCTTTTTCTTCTTGTGTCTCTTGTTGCATCAGCTTGCCACACCTGTCCATTGTACCAGCTCATTGTCTTCTTTAGGAGGCATCAAGAACTGAAACAGGGACCTCCCATGTGGTACGCAGGAGCCCAAACACTGGAGGCACATGTATTTCCCATGCACTTTTTTTTTAAGATTTATTTATTTATTTCTCACCCCTTCCTCCCTCACCCCCGTTGTCTGTTCTCTGTGTCTATTTGCTGCATCTTCTTTGTCCGCTTCTGTTGTCAGTGGCATGGGAATCTGTGTTTCTTTTTGTTGCATCATCTTGTTGTGTCAGCTCTCCGTGTGTGCAGCACCATTCCTGGACAGGCTGCACTTTCTTTCACGCTGGGCAGCTCTCCTTACAGGGCACACTCCTTGCACGTGGGTCTCCCCTATGCAGGGACACCCCTGCGTGGCAGGGCACTCCTTGCGCGCATCAGCACTGAGCATGGGCCAGCTCCACACGGGTCAAGGATGCCTGGGATTTGAACTGTGGACCTCCCATGTGGTAGACAGATGCCCTAACCACTGGGCCAAGTCCGCCGCCCCCATGTACTTTTTATTATAGCACATGTACCTCCTTGAGGAGCTGTTAGGACGTCTTAACACCATTCAGTTTTGTAGAATGTCTTTATGTAACAGAGTCATTTCAGTACTAATAAGGGCTAGACTATGATAACTATCATTTAGAGCTTGAGAGATAAAATTATTTAGAGCTTCCACTTTAGTAATTACATCTTCAATTCCTATAGAAGGAATAAAATTGGTGCTAGGTGATTGTACCAATGGAAGATGGAATGGGTCCATCTGGCTTTTAGCAGGGGTAAATTAGCTGCAACAGATGGAAGAGTGGTATGAACAATTCCTTGGGCCCATGTTAGCCACAAGGTACATCTTCCTAACCAGCCCGGGGCTAACAATGGCCACAACTTTGTTCTACAGTTCCATTGTGTGCCATTTGGTGCTGCCCAGTATATTCCTGATATGTTTTCCCAATCAACTTCAAACAAATCACCAACATGAAAAGTGATTGCCAGCAATTTTCAGGTAACAGGTGTCCTAATTTATAATTAAGGGAAGAATTGTGCTGCTGGGAGTTGTTCTGTTGTTCCCATCTCAGGGATACTACTTGTATTATTCAGCCAAAGTAGTGTTAATGCAAAATACCAGAAATTGGTTGGTTTTTATAAAGGATATTTATTTGGGGTAGGAACTTACAGATACCAGGCCATTAAGCATAAGTTACTTCCCTTCCCAAAGTCTGTTTTCATGTGTTGGAGCACTGGGTTCAGAGTTCCTTGCTTCCAGGGCTCCAGCTTCAGCATCAAACTCCAACATTAAGAACCCTAAACTCTGTCCTTTGCCATGCCTTTTATGCCCTAATGAGATAGCCCAATCAAAGCCCTAATCATAACTCAGTCACACCCAGGTACAGACCATATTACAAACATAATCCAATATCATTTTTGGAATTCATAACCATATCAAACTGCTACACTCCACCCTCTGAATTCCAAAAAGACTACAATATTCAAAAAAATTTTTTTAATTGATAACAATGCAAGTACTAAATCATATCACAATCATTTTAAAGAAATTCAGTTTGTTTGGGGGCAAAGTCCTGTCTACTATAGACCTCTGAAACTTACAATTTGTTTCTAATACACTAATGGACAAAAGATAAACATTTTTATTACAATAAGGAGAAATTGGGAAGGAAACATGAGTCACAGGTCCTTTACAGACCAGTAAACCTGCAGAGCATCCTCCATTTGATTTTAGTCTGAGTCATTCTTATGATGTTTTACTCCTTGTGTGACTTATAGGAACCCACCCTGTCTACATGCTGGACCAATGGCCATTTTTTTTGTTTCACCCTCATGAAGCATCTGGATATTGGCCAAGCTCCAGACCTCACCCTCCAAGAGTGTTGGGGTGATTGCCACACTTTACCCAGTCTTTGGTTTAGAGTCTTAACCACCCTCATACAATGATGTGAAGACATTTCCCCTAATCTTTGGCATACAGTCTCAACCCTCTCAGTGATGAGTTGACCACCTGGCCTTCCCTAATATTTGGGGGACAGGTCCACTCCTCTCAGACCTGTGGGGTGCTGACCTTAACCATCCTGATTCTTGGGGAATATGCTCGGCCCTTTGTATAACCTGGGGCAGCAAAACTCTCCCAGAACATTGGACAGGAACATCTAACTTCTTCAACTGCTGGGGAGACTCACCCTCTCTGTACACATGGGTGAGGTTCCTCTCTTGGCCCAAGGTGAAGTCTTAATTCCAGATCTCAGCTTCCATGGTTTTCCTCTTAAAGCTGTTTTTCTTTCAGTATCTCCTTTCCAATTCCCTTTTAATCCAAGCTGACAGTAGTTTTGTTCATACAGTTCTCTCAAAAACCTTGTGGGTTTAGCATGCAAGAAGCAGGGGTTCAAGCCATCAGACAGTAAGACATTCCACAAGTCTTTCCTAGTTAACTTCATTTTCAATCTTGGTTTACCAGATCTAAGTTTAGTTAAGTCCTCCAATGGAGCGCTTTCATCTGGGATATTGATTTCCAGAAGATTGGGATTTCCAGAATCATTTTCTGATTTTTTTGTACCTGACAGTTCAGTCCACAGCATCTTTCTCTCATCTAGCATTTTGCTATAAGGTGCAAGCAGACGCCAAGCCACATTCTCAGGGTTTACTTTGGAAATTTCTTCAGCTCAATGCCCAGGCTCACCATTTTCAAAATCTGTCTTCCATAAAACACCAGGAGTTAATCTTGCTAAGTTCTCTGCAACTTTAAAACATGGATTGGATTTTCTCAATAAATCGTTGCCTGAAAAAAAATAAATAAATAAAACATGGATAACTTTTGCTCCAGTTTCCAATAATAATTTCATCATTTACTTCTAAGGCATCACAAAAAAGTCTCCTTAGCATTCATATTGCTATCAACATTCTCTTCAAAGCACTGTAGGTCTTTTCTTTTAAGCATCTCAGAATTCCTCCAAAAAATACCCCTTACCCATTTATAAAACCATTCCAACATTTTGGCAATTGCAAAAGCACTACCTCACTCACGGTACCAAATTCTGTATTAGTCAGCCAGAGGTTTGGTTGGTTTTTATAAAGGATATTTATTTGGGGTAGGCACTTACAGATACCAGGCCATAAAGCATAAGTTACTTCCCTCACCAAAGTCTATTTTCATGTGTTGGAGCAAGATGGCTGCCAACATCTTTGAGGCTTCCTGGGGTCTTGCTTTTCTCTGGGTTCAGAGTTCCTCACTTCCCAGGGCTCCAGCTTCAGCATCAAACTCCAACATAAAATCTCCAACATTGGGAAGTGGATTTGGCTCAATTGACAGAGCATCCACCTACCACATGGGAGGCCCAGGGTTCAAACCCAGGGCCTTCTGACCTGTGTGGTAAGCTGGCCCATGCACAATGCTGATGTGCACAAGGAGTGCCATGCCACACAGCAGTGTCCCCCATGTAGGGGAGCCCCATGTGCAAGGAGTGTGCCCCTGCAAAAAGAGCCGCCCCATGCGAAAAAAGTGCAGCCTGCCCAGGAGTGGTGCCACACACACAAAGAGCTGAAGCAGCAAGATAATGTAACAAAAAGAGACACAGATTCCCGGTGCCACTGACATGAATGCAAGTGGACACAGAAGAACACACAGCGAATGGACACATAGAGCAGACAATGGGAGGGTGGAGTGTGAAGGGGAGAGAAATAAATTAAAAAATAAGTAAGTAAGTAAGTAAGTAAATAAATAAATTTTAAAAACTTCAATATTAAGAACACTCAACTCTGTCCTTTGCCATACCTTCAGTCTGTGAGTCCCCACCCACCAAGGGGTGGGGAGTCAATGCCCTAATGACTTGGCCCAATCAAAACCCTAATCATAACACAATCATGCCCAGGTACAGACCAGATTACAAACATAATCCAATACCTAGTTTTGGAATTCATAACCATATCAAACTGCTGCACTACTTGACTTAATTTATCATAACAAGGGGTGGGCAAACCATTCCATCCCAAAGTTGGAAGTATCTGAATTTTTCTCTCGTGGTTATATTTTCAATTTGATTATCTAATTAAGATTGCTGCAAAGCAGTTCTAGTAGTGACATTATCTGAGAATAAGAGCTGATGACCAGGTTTTGTCAAGTTTACTGGCCAATAGTCAGGGTTGGCTCTAGTTATATCTCTAGTACTTAATGTTCCTTCCCATTTTTGCATTTCCTTTATAAAATATTTTAGTTTTCCAATCAGTACCTTGTAAGGAACATACCACTAGAGTAATACAGAAACACTTGAAGTTGGCAGCTGTCTACCTACCCAGCAATTAGACTGGTTTACAGAGCTAGCATAAGAATGGGCCCATTGGAGAAATAAATTACCTTGTGATACTACAGTTGACAGGAGAAAGAGGATAAGAAGGAGTTGAGTAATCATGTTAAGAGGATTCAATTAGGAGTCAATCCTAAATGAATAAAAATAATCTAATTATCCAGGATCGACAGTCCTAGAAAAATTAGAAAATGGGCAATTAACAGTAAATACAATAACCATTATTTACTCATGAAGATTTTTTAAAAAAATATTTGAGTCCATCCAGAAGTTCACACATATACTTATGTTCTGTGTCTTTGGGTGACCTGTTGGTAATGGATATTTTTGACTGAGTGGTGGAGAATCACCTTGCAGGATCAGTTGTGTATTGACTCTAGTATGATGGATCCATGGTTTGATGCCCTGAAATTAAGAGAAGAGTGAGTGACAAGTAACACCAGATATGGCCCATCTCATTAGGGGTTTTATTGTGCTTGGGGGTGTTGGTTTTCCATGTATAAAACTGTACCTGGTCTCCAGGTTGATAATTTTGTAAAGGAGTATCAAGGGGGAACTGAAGACAGTTGGAAGCATTAATTATTTATTTCAGTCAGGGTAGTTCCTAAGAATTTCATATATTGTATCATGGATAATTCAGAACTAAGATGCATATTGCCAGTATATCCACCTGTTAGAAATGGACCTCCATATGCCATTTCATAAGGGCTTAAACCTAGCCCACATCAGGGTGCTACTATTCTCCTTAGGTGTGCAATGTGTAGGACTTTATCCCGTTTTAGTTGTGCCTATAGGTAGAGTTTTGCTACATGCTCCTTTATTTTATTTTATTTTTTAAATAACAAAACCACCCAAGCAGTAAATTTTATTGATATTGCATTACAAATAGTCAGGAAAAAAAAACATCTTTTTACACAAAGCCAATATCTGAACCATCAACTGTAAAAATGTTTCAAAATATAAAGGAAACCTTCCATAATTAAAAATGTATTTTACAAGATAAAAGGTTTTAATTTCTAAAATGATGTTATTTACATCAAAAAAAAAACTTTCAGAAAGCTATAGCACAATTAACCATTAAGATATAGTACTGTGTTCATTTTCTCAGTGAAGAATATAACTGGCACATCCAGTCATCTTTGGAAGTGCCATAATCCTGAAAACATTTAAATTCCCATCTGTAAACTTGAATCACTAGAAATCCTTTATTTTTGATAGTTACATCATATAAATAAGTGAAAGTCAGTCCTTATCCTTTAACACTCAGGGAAAGATACAAAGCTACTGTTTAGCCAAAATATAATAAATCCAGAAACACAATAAATCTACTGTAAAGGTATTAATTCTTATAAAGCAAAGTTAACCAAATTTATTTTTTTTAATTTTTTTGGGGGGGAGGATTCTTTTTTGTTCTTCCTAAATGCCTGACAATAAACCAAAAACAGCACCAAGTATTTCATTACAGAATCACGTAAATGGTTTACTAAATATATAGCCTTTGTCCAAGCATTGAAATGTCCTAGAAGTTAAGAGTAATAAAACACTGCTGTAATTTAGACAAAAATTAAATGTTCAATCATTTCATACAAAACAAAAACAATTACTAAATAGTTTATAAATTATTTCATTACCACATTTACTCAAGTCCAGTTTTCTCAGTTGAATATCTTATTTAATGAAACTATTGCATCAATTTTTTTCTACCAACCTTTGCAAGTCCCAAATAAAATAACTTGCTTACCATGACTCAACATAAATATCTTCATCTTTTAGAGCTTAGACTTAAACTTACTCCTAAGAAAACTGTTTTAAGACTACATATCTTCCATGAACATTACCTGTTCTCCACAGCTTAATGTAAAAGCCACTTAAAAATCTGTTTTGGAAATAGGCAGGGTATAAAAAGAAACAATTTCTCTTTCCAACTATGCCCTCATTTTTGTCATGTAAAAGACAGTCTTACATAAGATTTTGTTTATGTTAGCTAATACAGGGATTATAATTCCATTTGATTGGTTATTTTATTCAGAAATAAGATTGTTTTAAATTTCCACTAAAGTCTGAATTGTACACAGATCTAGGATGAGTCAGTACTTATCAAAGACAATTTTTTAAAAAAAATGTATTAATAAGCAAACTTTGAAAACAATTAAGCAAATATTATATATATTTATATGCAAAATCGTTCATGGCTTTTTTTCCCTCCCATATCTGTTACTGAAGAAAAACAGCTTGTAATATGTATAAAACAGAAAGTCAGTTTAACTGTCCCCTGTCCTAAGTTTAAATTGAAATATGATCAAAAAGGCAAAATTAAAGACTCAGTTCTTTGGACACTTGCATGTGAAATTAAATGGCTACTTTTGGAAGATGCAAAGACAAACCTAAAATGAACAGTAAGAGAGCAGTGCTCTGGGACTGTAGTGAAATGCACAAAGAAACCCTTGTAGATATGTCTTTTGTGCTCTTCCATCAGTGCACATCATATGTGTAGTACATGAAGAGTACACTGCAACTTAACAATAGAATAGTTATTACCTTTTTAAATTTCATTCATAGTTGAGAATCTTTATTTTACTGCACCTGCTGCCATAATCTATTCCTGAATATCATGAAAGCAAGAGCCAGAATACCATTTTACAAAGATATAGCTAATTTCTTAATCTTGATGAATGAATAACATTGTAAATTTGTGCCCAAAATGTTTCAAACTACAGTTTATAGGTACAGATTGTGGTAGAACCTCAGATCCCATGAATTAGAAGTGGATGAAATTAAAATGTTACATTCTATCTCAAAAAGTCAGTTATGCTAAGAATGTTATCTAGGATCTGAGGACCAACAGAACACTCCCCATTTCACCCTAGAACCACACAGGAGTTTTCTCTTTGTTCCCAAACCACTTTCACAACTACATGCATTGGGAAACTCAAAAGAGCAGGGGTGTCCACATCCCTTCTATCTGCTTGTAGCCTAAGAGCAAAAGTGACATCACCTTCACAGGAAGGGAAGCATAGAATCACTGCTTGCAAAGTCCCATAGTGGCAGATTTACCATAGAGATGTAACACAAATAAAAAGAAAAAATCAATTCTTCTATAAGAAACAAAAAGAAACTTACAGGATAAAAAAAAAGCTTCAATACCCTCCTTCACTGCCAGTCACACCAAAAAAACTTAAGAAACAACAGGTCTTCAAATGGCCCTTAATAGAAAGTGACTAATAACCAAAAAACACCCCACTGCCTCCAAGAACCCACCCACCAAAAAGCAGCAAATATAAACTCAGGGCCTGACTCTTCCACTGGACTAATACATGCTCCTTTAGTGTTCAGTTCATATGAACAAACAAATAAATGTATAGTGAAAAATTGTATGAGCGAGCTGACAAAATAGTAGAATTGTAATAGATGCTATAGGAAGGGCAAAAACTATCTTAGGCTGGAGTTAAGTGAAGGGATCTTTGAGAAAATGACAAAATAATGACTGAGGGAATATGAGTGTGATGCAAGTGATAGCTTGCTTAAATGTTGGTAAACCATCACACCAGAAAACTGAGAGAGTCTGCAAGTGCAAGCAGGAAAATCCCATCCATCAGCCATGTGGGATCTAAGCCCCCTCTCGAATTAGAGGTGGAGTGGACATCACCATCCCAGGGTCCACAGGATGGAGGAATAAAATGTGGATTAGAGTGGATTTACTGCTATTCTACTAAAGAATTATTGTGACTCTAGCAATGGAAAATATTGTATCATTGACGTGGAGACAGTGGCCTTGGGAGTAGCTGAGGGTAGGGAGACGGAAGAAGAGGTGTGAAATGGGGGCATTTTTGGGACTTGGAGTTGTCCTGAATGATATTGAAATGACAGATGCAGGACATTATATATCCTGCCATAACCCACTGAATGGAGTGGGAGGGAGTGTAAACTACAATGTAAACTATAATCCACGCTGTATAGCAGTGCTCCAAAATGTTTTCATCAAATGCAATGAATGTGCCACACTGATGAAAGAAATTGTTGATATGGGAGGAGTGGGGTGGAGAGTGGAGTATAGGGGAGCCTTGTATTTTTTTTAAAAAGATTTATTTATTTCTCTCCCCTTCCCACCCCCCCCCCCCACCCCGGTTGTCTGTTCTCTGTGTCTACTATTTGCTGCGTCTTCTTTGTCTGCTTCTGTTGTTGTCAGCAGCACAGGAATCTGTGTTTCTTTTTGCTGTGTCGTCTTGTTGTGTCATTTCTCCATGTGGGTGGTGCCATTCTTAGGCAGTCTGCACTTTATTTCACACTGCGCGGCTCTCCTTACAGGGTGCACTCTTGCGCGTGGGGCTCCCCTACGCGGGGACACCACTGCATGGCAGGGCACTCCTTGCGCACATCAGCACTGCGCATGGGCCAGTTCCACACAGGTCAAGGTAGACAGATGCCCTAACTGCTAAGCCAAGTCCACTTCCCATCGTATTTTTTAATGTAACATTTTGTGTGATCTATGTATCTTTTTAAAAAGATAATAAAAAAGGAAAAAAGATTTTATAATGTATTTGCATGTTTTTGAGTGGTGATTTCCTTTTTTTTTAGATTTATTTATTTCTCCCCACCCCCTTGTTGTTTGCACTTGCTGTGTCTGTTTATCTTTCTTGTTTCTTTAGGAGGCACCAGGACCACCCCCAGTACCTCTGATATGGGAGGGAGGCACCTAATCACTTGACCCACCTCCTTCTCTTTGTTGTGTCTCTCATTGTATTTTTCTTCTTGTGTCTCTTGTGTCATCTTGTTGCATCAGCTTACCATACCTGTCCATCATGCCATCTTGCTGTCTTCTTTAGGATGCCCCAGTAACCAAACCAGGGAACTCCTATGTGGTAGGTGGGAGCTCAATCGCTTGATCCACACCCCCTTCCCTGAGTGGTAACTTCTAGTTCAATTCTTGGATGCCTAGAGGAGTCCTACCTGAAATTTACTGAATTTGAAGGAAAATATTTTGTTAAAATGGCATACCTTATTTTTAGCTTGATTGACATTTAGATTAATCCGAGAGCAACCTCTTAGAGGATAAGACTTTTAAAATTTTTCTGGGGTAGTGGGGGTAATATCTTGAGTTATATTTTATTTTTTTTGTGCATCTACTTAGGAAAATGCAGATCTACACTTTCATTTTAGAGCTGACAATGGAATAAATTGAAATAATTGAGTATGAGATTGTCATGACATTGTACAGAAACAGGAAAGGGGTCTTACGTTCTAATAATATTTTTTGAGGAGTGCCATGCAGAACACAAGAGGAAGGATTTCCTAGAATAGTTTGAATGTACTAAGGGAACTGTGATGTCAAAGAAGTCTAGAAAAAAGAAAGGTCCCTAAAGGTCCAATTTTTCTTTAGTTCCACATTATAGACTGAGACACATACACTGGATTTATTCATGAGGAGCTCCTTGGAGATGGCAGCATGATTTACTTAAGAGGCAGTCATTGATGTCATTAAGTCATCATTTGAGGCTGTTTGAGGAAAGTCTAAAAGTGCTCATGCAGTTTGGTTGTGAAAGGAAGAAGTAGAGCTTAGGCCCAAGAGAGCACATAAGCACAAGGAGGCATATTAGTTCATAAGTCATAGAGAAGACATGAGGTTAAATGATGAGGCAATTGACTGATAACAGAGAAAGATTGTTGGTAAAGAACAGGAATTCAGTTTGAGATGTTCAACTTAATCAGGTGACAAGACCCTTCAATGAGAGAAAAGGAGTAACTAATGAGTATGAATGCATGAATAATTATAGAGATTATGGTGCTAAATTGAGGTGATTTGTTATTAGGAGGTTAATCCCATCTGTCAAAAGTAATGTGAGGGGACGCTGGAGCCTTGTGCAGATGAGAGGGCCTTTTATTTGTGAGGGTCAGGGGTGGGGCTCTAGGTGGGAAGAGACAATAAATACTGAGGAATGAAAAAAAAAGTAATGTGAGAATATGTTATATTCAAAACTATGGGACTTGAAATGAATATGGAACATGGAAGAATAACTCTATTATCAAGATAGAGAAGGAAAAAAAAAAGATTTAGCCTGTTTCCCAGATATATTTGGAAGCACTAGGAGTCATGATTATGCATTTAAACTTAAAGCAAGAGCTTAATAATGTGCTGTTTCATGTGCATTAGTGAGTAAGACAGGTAACTAGAGTCACCCCCTATGAGGGCAGATATGGTAAATATTAAGGTATTTATTGACAGATTGAAGTACAGCAACATCAGAAATATTCTCAGGAAATGTATGCTGAAATGAGTATCCTTGGGATATATCTGGCAGTAAACATTATGTAAGGTAGAAGCTGATGTTTGGGAAATGGCTTCAATGAAATGGAGGTTTCCATGTGACAGAAGAACTTGGGCTTGGGGTGTAATTGTGGTAACACATTGTATGAAGAGGAAGTTTTGACATCAGGGTGAGGTTCTGATTATTGACATGGGAGATGATAGCCCAGGAAATACCTTGGTATGCCATGTAATCCTTTAGGGTTTTTGTGATTGGGATACAGGAAAAAAGAAATCAAACTCTAGCTATGTTTTTGTCTGGCATAAGTTTGTCATATTACCCTTGCTTTCTTAATCTATATTTAGAACTTTTGTTAAATGGATAAATTAAACTTTATCAGCAGGGTTAGTGTGAGGATGAAATTTTAAAAAATATGTAATTCTGCAAGAATATTTAATACAACCATTTTCTTCCTGGTCTTCAGGTACAAATGACTAATTTAATCCTAACTCTGTTTATGATATCTTCTCGTTATTTGTTCATGAAATAAATGCAAGTAATTATTAATGATACCTTAGAGAAGAATTTATAGTATACACATCATTTCACAAACATAAATAATGAAATGTAAGGATGTTGGAGCTAATGATAATATAGGACAAGATTCCAGCTATCACTTCAAACTGTTCAAATATATTTTCTCCAAAATCCCTTCATTCTATATCTTTTGAGCTGCCTAAAACTTTGAGGATATTGGGACATGACAGTGACATTACAATCCATATATTTCTGCTATTTTTTGATGCAGGGGATTTTCATGACTAGATTTACCTAATGAGAGCCATTGGTCCCTTCCATTTGCTCAAGACCTTGAGCTGATCAACCCCATAATAAAATATATCCATAAATTTCTTGGTTGATTTCCAAATCCTTTGGGGAAGATGTAGAACTCAGTGTTGAGGGGTTTGCATTGTTAGACATCACATATGAAAGAATCAAGATGATTTAGGACAAGTGTGTCCAGAATTTCAGGTTCAGGATAAAGTAGGAATGGAGTGAGTGTCCAAAAGACAGAGATGGATATTGGAGAATCAATGCTAATACAAAAACAAGAATTATAACGGAGAAATTGTAGTCTGTTCTCTTAGATGGTAAGGACCTAAGTCCAGGTGTGACATGAGGCAGGTTCCTATGTTTTGGAATCACTGATGGAATTGAAAGTCTCTGAAATACATGGGCTAATTTAATAAATACAGTTCTTGAATTTTCATTTTCTTATCTGTATAGTGAATGTGTTCATATTCTCTTTACTAGCCAAAGAAAACAAGACCTCCAGCCTCTTTTTTTTTTAAGATTTATTTATTTATTTCTCTCCCTCCCCCACCCCCACCCCCACCCCGGTTGTCTGTTCTCTGTGTCTATTTGCTGCATCTTCTTTTTTGTCCATTTGCTGCTGTTGTCAGCAGCACGGGAATTTGTGTTTCTTTTTGTTGCGTCATCTTGTGTGTCAGCTCTCCATGTGTGTGGTCCCATTCCCGGGCAGGCTGCATTTTCTTTCGTGCTGGGTGGCTCTCCTTATGGGGCGCACTCCTTGTGCGTGGGGATCCCCTACATGGGGGACACCCCTGTGTGGCATGGCACTCCTTGCATGCATCAGCACTGCACATGGGCCAGCTCCACACAGGTCAAGGAGGCCTGGAGTTTGAACCGTGGACCTCCCACGTGGTAGACGGATGCCCTATCCACTGGGCCGAGTCCGCTTCCCAACCTCTAGCCTCTTGACCCTGGGAAAGGAGAGTCCTTCCCTTATTTCTCTTATAGCACACTTATGCTCCTGTTATTGATTGGGCTGGGGTTACTCCCATCATATTTAATAAAACCATTTTCTTCCTCAACTTTAGGTACTGGCACTCATGTCAGATGGGCCTTAAAATTGTGGTCAAGAATTGAATCTTAAAGCTTCTTTCTCTTTCACCAGGTTTGCTCACTTTCTGTCTGTCTTGTTGTCCATGAAAATCCGAGGAAGACAGATGCTAGGGAGGTATTGACAATGCAATCACAGGGGAGTAGGGAATTCTTCTTTAACTGAAATTTCACCTCCGTTGCCAGCAGATGGGAAGATTTCTCCTATTGGCATGGATATTCCAAGTGCATTCAGGAATTGTTCAAGGATCTGAGCTAAAATTAAGTTTTTACAGGACTCCTGAATAATTATGGTAAGTTAGAGACTGACCAATAAGTAATCTTCCACCCATTACAATAGTTGGCTTCATCTTCCATAAAGGCTGTGTATTCTCTGAAAAAAAATGAGCAATGTTTTCTTTTTCTCACCCAACCGATGCCTCATTGGAGAAATAATGTATATTCATGAGGCATATTAATGACTGATACTGGCCTAGGTATGTGGTGAATAGAGATGATAGAGTTAGAAATTACAGTCATAAGGGAGTTTTCAGCTGGTGCATTCTATTAATCCAGTGTTACAGGTACTGGAGTGTAGGGTTAGGCATATTTGCCAGAAGCACAAGAGAAGGTTAGTAAATAAGAGGAAATGAGGAATCATTTATTTATTTTCCCTAATTTAAATTTTCTTAAAGTTTTGATAGAATATATTTTTACATTTTGAACTATTGAAAAAAAGAAAACTACAATTCCCTTTATCACTGATGTTCAATTTTCTAAATCAAATTTGTTCAAATTTTATAAAAGGATTACAATGTATAGGAATTATTTTTTCCTTCATTGTGGCTTAGCACTCAGGAGCTGTATAATAAGTAGGATAAAATTTATGTCCCTGTGAAAAATTTTGAAGATTTAGAGAGACCAGAAGTATTGAACAGGATTAGTTCAATCTTTAACAGACAGATGAGGTGAAGATACAGCAGAGACAATGAAAGTGGGTATTTGTAGGATCCAGAAGAAATTGAGATTGTGAGGTATCCTAATACACAGGAATAGTCAGTCTATGACCATGTTTCAGTACAATGGTCTTAGGGGTCCCTGACTTGTGAAACTGAATCATCTGTACATATACATTATAATGAATACCTGAAATATGTAGAGTTGAGAGAAGCAGGCCTTACTGACCCAGAGTTCTGTATGAAACCTGTTTAGTTCTGCAGAATTCTGGAGATTGCTTCAAATTTCCCTACTATTTTAATGAATAATAGACCTGTGAATTGAATTTAGATAGAAATTACTTCACACATTAGCTGACTGGATTTATCAAAATGCATAACATAGTCTTAAATGGTTTTATAAATGAGATGAAAATGAGGCCATCTAAATGGGGGAATAATCCAACCATACTCATTTGTAAAAATGATACATCATGTATATTGCCTGCTTTATGATAAGTCTGTAGATTTAATTAAAATTGGTGGGAAGATTGTTTTAGTTATGAATGCTCAAGTGAAAGCTTTGTAATCAGCATTCGGAAGTCATAATTATAACTTTACTGGGAAATTTCCAGGTGTATATCATACCACATATCCTGTGATATTCTTTTACAATGGGATTTCAGTATTCAGAGTGTGTATGTGTCTGTGAGTATATCTGAAAGGCAGAAGGCAGTTCAGCATTGATTATGATCTTACTGGAACCCCATACACATTTTGAGTTTTATATACAGTTTCTACTTCTTTGTGCTGTTATTTTGAGCACCACACTGAGGCATTGGTAAGAGTAGCCCTATGTGAACCCAAATTTCTGTGATGTTTTAGGAGTTAGTAACCTTAAGAGATGTGGCTGTAGACTTCACCCAGGAAGAATGGGACCTGCTAGACACATCCCAGAGAAAACTGTTCAGAGATGTGATGCTGGAGAATATCAATCACCTGATCTCAGTAGGTGAGACTCAAAATTTAGCTACCATCTATATAACCTAATTATCTGCTGTCTACCTATATATATCTCATAAATCATCTTCCATTTATTTATTTAAATATCTAAATCAGTTTCTTCATTTTATTGTATAATCTTTATTTTCTCTTATTTGTATTTTTATATTTTATATTTTAATACATTTATATTATTTTATAACATGTACAACTTCCTAAATGAAATTTGTTTCCTTCTTTTTGCTTACATCTAGTTCATCCCAATAGAATTTAATCTTCTTGATTACAACTTGTCATTTTTGAATCTCAGTTTTCAACAATCAGGGAAGTATTCAGAATTCATTGAATACTTTTTCAATGGATAAATAATTGACTGTGGTAAAATAAGTATTCTGTTCCAAGGACTATGCTGAGTCTTCAGAACACAGTAGTAAAGAACATTGCGTATAGCCTTTTTCTACATAGAATTTAGATCATTCTGGTGGAATTTATGTTTATTAAATTACCTTTGAACATCATATTCCATCACTGTGGAAACATAGATTTCTCCATTTAGAATACAGAAGTTCTGCAGCCTGTCTTTGAACTTTTGCATAGGCAGCAACAAGTGGTCCTCTTTGAAATGGGCAAAAGTTCAAGAGTTACATTTTTCTGCTGAAATATTGTTAATTTTCTGAGTTCAAGGTACTTACCTTGCTTACCTTATTCTTTGGTAATCTGCCATGTACATCATGATTGTGCACTGTTATTATGACTATTCAGGATCCAGTTATCTTTTTTCCCTACAAACAGGATATCAAATCTGCAAATCAGATGTGCTTTCACAGTTGGAACAAGGAGAAGAAGTGTGGAGAGAAGGAAAAGAATTTCCTCAATACCAGAGTCCAAGTGAGTGCTAATGACCTATGCATCAGTTTAAGAGGGTCCTCATCTATAATGAGTAGGTGCTTGAAAATATATTCAGGATTACTTAAGCGACTTATGATTTCTCAAGTGTAGCCAAAGATATTGGGGGAATTTTAGTCACATATAGTAATTATTCCATACACATTTGAAACTCTATTCAAGTGTCATTGGCTTTGGGGCAGGGATATTCATTTACTACTTCAATTAAACTTTCACATAATGATCTTTGTCCTGATCCTATTCCTGGAAGAGCTTTCCCATTTTTACCTCCTTGACATCCCACTTCTTTTTTTCTCACATTTCATGCCTGAAAATCTTTTCTGATTATAATGTTCTATATATGTTTTCTTATGCCTAGAATATTCATTTATTTGATATTTTTTCCCAGCTAATTGTGAATGTTGGAAACATACTGCCAGGGATACTTGGAACTTTTCAATATTTTCATCCCCCTAATGCTACTCTAACAATTTATTGTGATTTTTTCCAGTTATTACAGGAAGGCAAAATGCCTTTAAGAAACAAGGAATGATAGAAATGATATTCAACCCACCTCTCTGCTGGAAAGATACTTCTAAAATCATGACATTGGTAAGTTTCAGGGAGTGAACCCTGGTATTCCAAATAGATTCCCAGGGATGGACTATATTAGGAATTTAGTAAAATCAGGTAACTTTATTTAGTGCTGGGATTAAATACTAATCCAGCAAAACTCTGTGATTATTTGAATTTAGGGTAAAATTAACATGAACTTTAATCTGAGTTCATATTAAAAAAGAATTGCATAAACAGGTCTCACATGTATAATCTTTGAAACATCATTAAGTTCACATTTGAGCAGATAGCTCTGCAGTTGGATTGCTGTAATAGAGAAAATCTCTGTGTATGGAGGAGAATGATGTGCATATGAAGCTAACATGGGAAAGATTTTAACTGGGTACTATTACTAGTGGATAAGCCTATAATTCATTTTTTTAGGGAAATGAAGAAATTCATGTATATGGACAAATGTTTACAGTCTCTCATCTAATTCCCCACAGCAGAGATCTCAGACCAAAAAGAATTCCTTTAAATGTGTGCAAGAAGATTCCTCTCACACATCCATAATGGCCCAACATGCATTAATTCACATGACAACAAAACCATATTTCAGGAAACCACTTGCAACTGTCCTCAGTGACCAGTCAACTTTTGATCAACATAAACAAAATCACACTAAAAATAAATCATATGAATGTCACCGAAGTGCTAAAACGTGTATGCAACGCGCTGGCCCCAGACAATACACTGGCACTCACATTGGAGGGAAACCCCATGAATGTCATCTATGTGGGAAAGCCTTCATACAATATTCTCATTTTAGAGAACATGAGAGAACTCATACTGGACAGAAACACTATGAATGCCATCTTTGTGGAAAAGGCTTCTTTCGTCGTTCTTCTGTTAAACGGCATGAGAGAATTCACACTGGAGAAAAACCACATGAGTGCCATCTATGTGGGAAAGGCTTCATTCAATACTCTCATCTTAAACAACATGAAAGAACTCACACTGGAGAGAAACCCCATGAATGTCATGTATGTGGGAAAGGCTTCAGTCAATATTCTCATCTTAGGCGACATGAGAGAACGCACACTGGAGAGAAACCCCATGAATGTCATCTGTGTGGGAAAGCCTTCAGTCGTTACTCTCATCTTAGCCGACATGAGAGAACTCACAGTGGTGAGGAGCCCTATGAATGCCATCTTTGTGGGAAAGCCTTCATTCATTCCTTTTCCCATAAACGACATGAGAGGACTCACACTGGAGAGAAACCATATGAATGTCCCCTATGTGGGAAAGCCTTCAGTCGTTATTCTTATCTTAGGCAACATGAGAGAACTCACACTGGAGAGAAACCACATATATGTCATCAATGTGGAAAAGCCTTCATTCATTCCTCTTCCCTTAAACAACATGAGAGAATTCACACTGGAGAGAAACCATATGAATGCCATCTTTGTGGGAAAGCCTTCATTCATTCTTCTTCCCTTAAACAACATGAGAGAAATCACACTGGAGAGAAACACCATGAATGTCATCTATGTGGAAAAGCCTTCAGTCGTTATTCTTATCTTAGACAACACGAGAGTATTCACACTGGAGAGAAACCTTATGTATGCCATCTTTGTGGAAAAGCCTTCTTTCATTGCTCCTCCCTTAAACGACATGAGAGAACTCACACTGGAGAGAAACCTCATGAATGTCATCTCTGTGGGAAAACCTTTGCTGACTGCTCTTCCCTTAAACGACATGAGAAAATACACACTGGTCAGAAAAACCCATGAATGTCATGTATGTGGGAAAGGCTTCAGTCAAAATTGTCATCTTAGATGACATGAGAGAACTCATACTAGAGAGAAACCCCATGAATGTCATCTATATGAGAAAGCCATTAGTCAATATTCTGACTTTAAATAAAATGAAAGAGCTCACTCTCTAAAACTCTTGGATATAAAAGCAAAATTTCCTTCTCAGCACTGCCTTTGCTGCATCCCAAAAGTTTTGGTGTGTTGCATTTTCATTTTCATTCACCACAATATATTTCCTAAGTAAGCTTCTGATTTCCTCTTTATCCCATTGGCTGTTTAAGATTATGTTGTTTAATTTCCACATATTTTTTAATTTCCCCTTTGTCTCTCTGTTTTTCTGAGACTCTCTTAAGTTCTCCCTCAAGTTTGAATTACATCTCACTGGATATAAACTTTGGCTGACAGTTGTTTTCAGTATTTCAACCCATGGCCCTCTCGCTACCATGGTTTCTGATGAGAAATCAGCACTCAATCTAAATGAGATTCCCTTGTATGTAAAATATAGCTTTTCTCTTGCAGTTTTCAGAATACTCTCCTTGTCCTTTGCATTTGATAGTGTTATCAATATTTGGTTGCATATATTTTTCTTCATATTTATCCTGTTTGGTGTTCTCTGAGCTTCTTGGTTGTGCATTTTCACACATTTTCTAAGTTTAGTCTGTTATTATTTCTTTGAATATTCTTTCTGTTCCTTTTTCTCTTTCCTTCAGAATGACCATAATGTTTTTATTGGTGTGATTTTTCATATCCCATAGATGTTTTAGGTTATTTTCATTTTTACTGTTTCTTTTATCTTTCTGTTCCTTGGCTTTACTCATTTCAAGTGTCTTGTCTCCACTTTCTCTGATCCTTCTGCCAGCTCCAATCTGCCCTTGAAGCCCTTCTTGGCCCTTTCATACAAGTTATTATGGTCTTCAACTCCAGTACTACTTACTTACTTTTTAAACTTCTATCTCTTTACCTAGACTCTCATACTATTCATTTATTGTTTTTCTGAAATCTTTCAGTTCCTTACCTGTACTTCCTTTCATCTTCTTGGGCATTTTTAAGATCATTTTTAAAGACTATTGAGCAGGTCCACATTGTCATCTTCTTCATTGGTGTTTTATATATTTTTAACCTCTTCCTTTGAGTAGACCACAATTTCCTGTTCTGTTTGTATTTGTATTCTTTTGTTTCACACTATATGTGTTAATATTTAAAATATTAACTCTTGTATTTATGCCCAGGGATGTCTCTTTATTTTCCATTTTATAATCAGAGATTGTCTTGAGCTTCCACTCTCCTAATAGGAAGGTCTGCCAAAGGGAAATGCAGTATGCAGGGTTTTCCCCGTCTTTTCCCTGTCTTTCTGGGACACTGTCTTATCCTGGGATTTACTTGTTAGTTGCTTTGGAGTTCCACTTTTTACAGGACTACAGTTGCCCATACTTTTCCTAATATATAGACCTTCCTTTCCTGGATATTTGAAGCTGGCAGACCTTTGTCCAATACTGTCCACCTTTATAGTTTTTCACACTCCTTTCATTCTCTCATGTTGCTTTTGCCTAGAGTGCAAATTTGAGTAGGCAGCTCACCCCAGGTATGACTTTCCCAAGTTGGTCTTTCCCAGTTATAACAGGGCCTGGGACCAATGAAAAGGGTACAGCCTGGCTCCATTGTGTACTTTAGAGGTGGACAGGAAGAACAGCAAAATCTTTGATAGCTCCCTAAAGCTGAGTTTCATATTGTGTTGAGAAAATGCAGCCCTTCAACTAACTGCTCCCTGCAGCCCTGAGGTAATAATTCCTCTTTATTTTTTTAATATAATTTCTTACTTGTTTAAAGTATTTAGATTACATAAACATTACATAAAAAATATAGGGGATTCCCCTATGCCCTGCTCTCTATCCCTCCCACATTTTCCGACATTATCAACATTCTTCACTAGTGTGGTACAATTCTTACAATTGATGAACACATTATGAAGCATTGCCACTAAGCATGGATTATAGTTTACATTGTAGTTTACACACTACACACTCTTCTGCACATTTTTCTGACTTATTACAAGATATATAATTGCCTGTGTATATCATTGCATTATCATTCAGGACAATTCCCAAGTTCCAAAGATGTTCCCAAATTACAGCTATTTTTCCCTCTTACTCCACTCAGAAAGGGGGCTGTATTTTGTTGAATGTTTTTCTGCATCTATAGAGATGATCATGTGATTTTTTTCTATCCATGTTTATGTGGTGTGTTACATTGACTGATTTTCTAATGTTGAAACATTCTTGCATACCAGGGATGACACCCACCTGGTCATGGTATATAATTCATTTGATGTGTTGTTGAATATGATTAGCAAGTGTTTTTTTGAGGATTTTAGCATCTGGGTTCATTAGAAAGTTTGTCTAGGGTTCTCCTTCTTGTCATGTCTTTGGCTTTGGTGATGTTGGCATATTAGAATGAGTTAGGCGATGTTCCCTCCCCTTCTATTTTTTGGAAGAATTTAAGCAGGATTGGTGTTAGTTCTTTCCAGAATCTTTGGTAGAATTCACCTGAGAAGCCATCTGGTCCTAGGTCCTTCTTAGTTGGGAGGTTTTTGATGAATAATTCTATCTCATTACTTGTGATTGGTCTGTTGAGTTCACCAATTTCTTCTTTCATCAATGTAAACTGCTTGTGTGTTTCTAGGAATTTGTCCATTTCCTCTAAATTATCCATCTTGTTGGCATACAGTTTTTCGAAGATTCTCTCATGACACTATTTCTGTGGGGTCAGTGGTGATATCCCCTTCCTGATTTCTTATTTTAAGTATTTGCATCTTGCCTGTTTTTTCCTTTATTAGTCTACCTAAGGGTTTGTCAAACTTATTAATCTTCTCAAAGAACCAGCTTTTGGTTTGGTTTATGTTTTCTAGTACTTTCTTATTTTCAATTTCATTTAACTCTGTAGTCTTTGTTATTTCCTCCTTTCTACTTGTTTTGGGGTTAGTGTGTTTTTCTTTTGCTAATTCCTCCAGGTGTTCGGTTAGGTCTTTGATTTTAGTTCTTTTTAAATGCAGGCATTTACCTCTATGAATTTCCCTCTCAGTACAGCATTTGCTACATTCCAGAGGTTTTGATAAATTGTGTTGTCATTTTCATTGTTTCAAGGTAGTTACTTGATTTCTTTTGCAATTTCCTTCTTGACCTTCTTTGTGTTGTTTAATTTCCATATCTTTGAGTCAATCTGGTTCTCTGCCCCTTAATGATTTCTAGCTTCATTACACTGTGGTCAGAGAAATTACTTTGTATAATTTCAATATTTCTGAATTCATTGAAAGTTGTACTGTGGCCTAGCCTGTGGTCTCTCCTGGAGAACGAGCCATGTGTACTCAAGAATAATGTATATCCAACTCTATTTGAGAGTAATGTTCTGTACATATCTATTAGGTCCAGATCCTCTAATGTATTATTCAAAGGCTTTGTTCCTTTATTGATTCCCTGTCAAGATGTTCTGTCTAATGGTGATAACGGTGTATTACAGTCTCCCACTATAATTGTAGAGGAATCTATTTCTACCACTTAGTTTCTTCAAAGTTTGCCTCATGAATTTTGAGGTGCCCTGGTTAGTGCATAAATGTTTATAATTGTTCTTTCTTTTTGATAGATTATTCCTTTTATTAGTATATAGTGGCATTCTTTGTCCCATTCAATAATTTTGTATCTAAAGTCTATTAGTCCAATATTAATATAGTACTTCTGCCCTTTTTCTTGTTATTGTTTGCATGTAAAGTTATTTTTCAGTCATTCACTTTCAGCCTCCTTGCTTCCCTGGGACTAAGGTGGGTTTCTTATATATAGCATTGAGGTGGGTCTTATTTCCTTGTCCATTCTGCCAATCTGTGTCTCTTGATTGGAGATTTTAATCCATTAACAGTCAATGTTATTACTGTCAAGGGATTACTTACATTAGCCATATTTTCTTTAGATTTATGTATGCCATATGTTGTTTTTATTTCTCTTTATCTTCTTAGTGGTTCTTACATTCTTCTCAAACTCTCTCTCTCTCCTGTTTTTTCCTTTTGACCTACAGAACTCCCTGTAGCATTTCTTGAAGGATGGGTTTCTTTTTTACAAATTCCCTTAATTTCTGTTTATCTGCAAATATTTTGAACTCTCCCTCATTTTTGGATGCCAGATTTACTGGATAGAAAATTCTTGACTGGAAGATTTTTTCTTTTAGCACTTTATACCATGCCACTGCCTTTTTGCCTACTTGGTTTCAGATGTGAAATCAGCACTTAATCTTATCAAGTTTCCCTTGTATATGATGGATCTCTTTTCTCTTGCTGCTATCAGTATTCTCTCTCTGTCTTGAGTATTGGAAAATTTGACCAGTATATGTCTTGGGGTATGCCTGTTAGGATTTATACTGTTTGGTATGCACTGCACTTCTTGGAAATGTACATTCATGTCCCTCATAGAGTTGGAAAATTTTCAGCCATTATTTCCTCCAACATTCCTTCTGCCCTCTTCCCCTCTCTTCTCCTTCTGGGATGCCTATAATATATATATTTGTGCATTTTGTGTTGTCCTTTATGTCTCTAAGTCCCTGCTGGATTTTTTTCCTTTTATCTATTTGTTCTACTGTCTGCCTGATTTCTGAAGTACTGTCTTCCACATCACTGAGTCTTTCCTCTGCATGTTCAAATCTGTCATGTGCATCCACTGGATTTTTTATTTCTTGCATTGTGCCATTCATCACCATCATATCCATTATCTTTTTATGTATGTTTACAGTTTTTTCAGTATGTTCTCCCAGTGTCTTCTTAATATACTTAATGTTTTCCTCACTTCAATAAGCTGATTTATGATATTCATTTGGACATCTCTGATTAGTTGTTCCATTTTCTGCATCTCCTCCTTATTTTTAGTTTGTTCATTGGACTGGGCCATGTCTTCCTGTTTCTTAGCATGGCTTGTAATTTTTTTGTTTGTTTGCAGGCATCTGTTTATCTTGATGGGTTTTTTCAGTTGATTAGATTCTCTTTTGACAGTAGGGTTTTGTTTTGTTGTTTTTGTATGTGTGGTAAGATTTCACTTTGACACTTTGTTCCTCTTATTCTAGTTCTTTGATGTCTCTGTTCCCTTGAAAAGAATTAGGACCAGAGAAAAGGAAAAAAGATAAGAGAAAAAGAATAATAGTAATAATAATAGTATAAGTTAGAAAAGGAACCATACAAGAGCTAGTAAAATGAATAATTAACACAAGTAAGAAGTGCAAAGAAAGAATTAAAAAAACAGAATAGACACAATGAAATGAGAAACAAAATAGAGAAAAATATATAGAAGACCGAAAAGGTCAGAATGATGAGAAAAGGAAAAAGAAACAGTAGTAAAAGAAAAAATAAGAAGAGAGAGAAATAAAAACAAGAAAATTGAAGACCAAACAAAAGAGGTGGAATGAGAGAAGAGAAAACAGAAGATAGAAAAATGAAGGAAAGAAAGAAAATAGCATAGGTAGAAAAAATCAGTAAAAGAAAAAAAAGGGAAACAGAACAAACAATAAACAAGACAGCAGCAACTAATTTTAAAAAGGAAAAAGAAAGAAAAGAAAAAAAAAAAAGCAAGGAAAATCAGCCTTCCCTCTTTTGCCCCTCAGGAACTTCTCAGGCTGTCAGTGTCAATTACCCTACAGGCTGCCCTCTGCAGGTTTTGAACCAGGTTTTAGTGAGTAAAATAAGGGGAAGAAAAGGAAGCTTTTTATTATTTTTTAAAGAGATCCAAGTGAAGCTAATATAAAAAAAAGTCTGTATGTTCCCTGTCATAAAGTATCAGCTGGATGCCTGATAATGTGGTGGATCACTTCTTTATGGAGAGCCAGGAATTGAGCCAGGAACCTCATGTATGCAAGGCAGGAGTTCCTCCACTGAGCTAAAATGTCTTCTTAAGCTAGACTTTCAGAAAACTATCTGCCTCCTTTCTCTCAGACAGGTTAGAGTCCTTGCACTTTGCCATAGTCCTGCTGATTAGGTGCTTGTCTGTCCCCACCCCTTTTCTAATCTAATTCCTCTCTTTACCTGGGCAGCTGGGTGTGAGATCCCCGACTCCCCTCTCCTCATTGGGTCCCTTCTGAGATTCAAAGGGCGCTCAGCTGGCCAAACTCACTGCAAAGAAGGCACTCTCCACCCTCCCAGACTCCTCTTCCTCCTGGGGAATGCCCCTCGCCCTCAGTTTGGAGCAGGAAGCCAGGGGTTCCAACTTGGCTGTTTGCCCCAAGGGTAGGGTATATCTGCCATTTCCAGTCACAAGGGTGAGCAACTCACAGTTTTCTTTAGCTTCTTTGTCTTTCTAGTACCATCCAATATGACTCAGAGCACCTTCCCATTCTATATATATCCAAAGCAGCTCCTTCAGATAGGTCTCTGCCCTCTCTCCACTCCTTTGTTATGAGAGGATCAGACCCTACCTACCCACCTCGGCACCATTTTCCTGGAATAGCACTTCATCTTTCAATCACCACTGCCTCTGCCCCTGTCCAAGACAGGTTGAAATGCTGGCTACCATCACCTGTGTCCAGAACAAGTTGAAACAATAATTTCCCTCAGACACAGTACACAGTGATCTGAATTTGATAATCAAAAGTTATGATCAGTGATCAGCTATGCCTCCCCAGTTCTTGAGAAATGGGATTTTTACATCCTTTTCTGTCAGGAGCAGCTAGCTAGGGAGTGGATCCCATGTCAGCCTGCAGATGATAGGATGGGCACCCATAGTTGTCACTAGAAGAGAGCAATTAAGTTTCTTTACCACAGTTTATTGGTCTCTTCCTCCTACTCTTCCCTAGATACTGTACAATGTTGTTCTGGCCTCTGGACTTTCAAAATAGGTGCTTCAAGCAGTCCCTGCCTATTTTATAGTTGTTTGGTGGAAGGATTGAGTACTGGACCTCCCTACTCTTCCATCTTCCCCAAGGTCTGATAATTCTCTTTTCATCTTTGGATTACCATTTTAATTCTAATAGTCTTATGAATCATGACCGGCCTTACGCTAACCACAAGCTGAATCTTGGTAGCCTTATTGTGGATAATCCTGGCTCCAGAATGAGAAGAGATATAAGAAACCATGAGTGAGGGGACTGTATGCCAAGCATAGGAAGCCCCAACCTCAAGAATCTTAGCATGTTTGCCGCTTACCAACTCCCTGGAATTCATGTGGGAGTTTTAAAGTCCTATTTATTGCCACCCTTCCTCCAGAGATTCAGAGAGCATGCTGTATCTACCCCAACAGTGGGTCATTACCACTGCCCTCAGTTTAGCCCGGAGATACATCAGTCCTGTTTTGCTTAAGTTACTCACATACAAAATGTATGAAGGAATGATGGAAATGCTGAAAAATTCATCCCACTCCATTCCATACTTTACAAAGGACTCTGCTTGCAGTCCCCAAATCAGTGAAGCAAGTTACTCTATAGTGCATCTTTGAAACACAGGCTCAACAATAACAAATCTTTTAGTAAATTTACAGTTTATTATTTAGCACAAATGGTCCAAAGGACAGGGAAAATAATTCAATCATAGTTTCCCAAGGAGATAAACTGCTCAGACCAGATTTAGTAGATGTCTGCTGTACATGCCCCACTTATCAAAGAGAAGAGACTCTGTGCTACTTGAATGTTGGGTATTTTCACATTCCTGGGGGAAAAGGACAATAAATCTTGTCACCTTTGCTCTTACTTTACAGTATGGAATATTGTACCCTTATAAACACTGAAAAACTGGCATTATGGTAAACCATGGTCACCTTGATGGTGCTTTATTACCAACAGGTCTAATTAAATGCATGAAAAGATAGCCTTTGTTCCATTTAAGAATTTGTAGGAATTAAAAAGAGCATTATAAACTATAGACTTTAGTAGCAGTGATTCAATATTGGTTCATCAATGGAAACAAATGGAACACACTAATCTAAGATGCCAATAACGGGTAACCATGATTGGGTGCAAGGCATGTTAAATGGGAATTCCTATATTTTTGGTGTATTTTTTCTGTAAATATAAATCTAAAACTTCTCTAAAAATAAAGTTTAAAAACTACACTAAATAAAAGAGAAGAAAGCTTTATAAAAGAGTATTATGGTCACAAAGTATGTTTATTTTAAAAATCTCTTTTCTTGTGAGGAAATGAAGTGACTTTAGGCTTAGCTCTGAATAATGAGAAGGAGTTAGCCATGCAAAGTGCTAAGGAAAGAGCTTTCCAGCAGCAGTCATAGGAAAGGCAAATGACTAAAATGGGGAAAGCAATTTCCCAGTTCACAGAACAGAAGAGAGAGGGGAAAATTGGGGATGCAGTTGGAGAGCAGGGAAGAAGGCAGATCACAGGGAACTTTAGTAGAGCACCATAAGTTTGGATTTTATTTACAGAATCTCTATATGGAGAAGGGTGGGAGCTGGGCAGAAGCAGCAGGATGAGCAAGGCATTTTTTCTGGGCAAGTTAATCCTATTTTTTCCAACCTACTATTGTAGGGAATATCAAAGGGGTTAGAAGATGTTTCTACGCAACTTACTGAATTTATCCTAAATGTTATGTCTTAGGGAAATTTACCATCTGGTGAACAAGATATTAGAATAAGAAAATATTGCTAGGCTTATTTCAGTTGGTCTTGACTATGTTGTTTCTCATCTTGCCACAACAGTCTTGCTCTGATGTCTCTAGTCCCTCTCTCTGGCTTCTCGTTGGCACATAAACATGCTCTGCTCTCTCTTTATGCCTCATCCAATACTAAGATATTCACTTCCCTGAAGGCTGTCACCATTCTTAAGGACTCCCCTTTCACTCTCAGAGCTAAACTTCTTATAAGTCTTATGTCATTATCTGTCACCAGTTACTGATTTCTAATTCAACCAACTGTGATGTTGTTACACTTCAGCCAACTGCTTCACTGAAACTGCTCTCCTGAGGGTATCATTTACATTCAAGTTCTCAAATGCAATGGACACATTTTTTATCATTCTTGATCTTTTCTTCTTGGTTTCTCATCATTGGTTAAAGCTTTGATTGTATTCTTCCCCCACCACCACCACCTTGGCTTACTTTTTTTTTTTTTTAGATTTATATCCTTAATTTATTTTTTATAGGTAAACATTTATATGATTTAAAATAAAAAAAATTGTATGACATTTGCATTAAAGCAAGTCTCTGTCAAGAGTCATTACTCCCACCCAGACATACAAAAACAATACCCCACACACACATATACAGTCATTAGTATCCTTTGAATAGTGTTAACATATTTCTGATTTTGTTTTTTTTCCAAATTCTACTCAATTTATTCATTTTTTTGAAAAATATTACATTCAAAAAATATGAGGTCCCCATTCACCCCCACCGCCCCCACCCCACCACTCCCCCCACAGTAACTCTCTCCCGCATCATCATGACACATCCACTGCATCTGGTGAGTACATCTCTGGGCATCGCTGCACCCCATGGCCTGTGGTCCACACCATAGCCCACACTCTCCCAAGTTCCATCCAGTGGGCCATGGGAGGACATACAGTGTCCGGCAATTGTCCCTGCAGCACCACCCAGGACAACTCCAAGTCCCAAAAATGCCTCCACATCTCATCTCTTCCTCCCATTCCCCGCACCCAGCAGCCACCATGGCCACTTTTTCCACACCAATGCCACATTTTCTCGATTATTAACCACAATAGTTCATGAATAGGATATCATTAAGTCCACTCTAATCCTTACTGTATTCCTCCTTCCTGTGGACCTTGGCTTGGTTGTGTCCATTCCACATCTATGTCAAGAGGGGGTTTAGATTCCACATGGATACTGGATGCAGTCCTCCTGCTTTCAGTTGTAGGCACTCTAGGCTCCATGGTGTGGTGGTTGACATTCTTCAACTCCATGTTAGCTGAGTGGGGTAAGTCCAATAAATCAGAGTGTAGGAGATGAAGTCTGTTGAGGCTCAGGTCCTGGCTATCATTTTGTCAGTCCAGAGATTCAAATCCCCTAGATATATCTTAAACCCCAGCACCAACTACAATTCTAGTAAAGTAGCATGAAAAGCTTGTGAAAAGAAATCACATCTGAGTCCAACTCCATCACGCAGAAACACCAGCTCCAAAGAAGGGCCAACTGACATGGCAGTGAACCCCATCTGCCATGACCATAGAACCTGTGGGTCTCTTTAGCCCTCAAAAGGACCAATACCTGGGGTTGTATCTACTTTATCTGTCTCTGAGACTCTGCTCAAGTGTGCATAAGGGCAATCCTTCTGACAACCTCCAGACTCTTTTTTAGAGACTCATAGCCATATGAACTCATTTGTCCTTTCCATTTCCCCCTTACTTTAGGTCAAACAGCATTTTTAACTCCTGTTATTGTATGTAGACAGGGATATTTTGCTGGTCCGCATTGAACCTTTAATTCAAGGTTACATTTATCATCCTTTTGGTTTCCCTCCCATCCCTCTGTTTCTTCCTTCTCAGTGTAGTTTTATTTTTATCTCTTTCATGTTGATATTCCCCAAAGTTCAATATCCTGCCCAGATGCCCATCACTCTACAGACTCTCTGACCACATCCAGATTATGGCTTGAACTGAATCAATATGCAAATGAACACCAACTCTTCACATCTAGCCATGAACCCTCTTCTCAGCCTGACATCTGAGTTTCCAACTGCACTCAAATGGATATCTCAAACTAAAAGCTCTTTCCCCAGAGTCCTGTCCTCTTGTCCCTGTGAGGACCAGTTCTCTAAGTCAGATACTGGAAGGTTTTCTGAACATGTCCTGCTCTCTCACACTTCGATGCAATTTGTCATGAAGATGAGTCAACTCTACCTCCTAATCATGGTTTCTTAATTTCACTTCTCCTCCCTGTTTTTCTTGTCATTGATTTAGCCCAAGTCTTCATTACTTATAGCCTGGATTTTAGTCACAAACTTCCTACTAATTCCTCTGCCTCTTGACTAACTTCCAATTAATCCTCTATACTGCTATGATATTTTTAAAATGAAAATTAGAAAATATAAATACCTTATCTAAAACCTTTCTGTTGTTTATGTAGGCTGCACAATAAAGTCCAAATTCCTCAGCATTTCAGACCAGAAATACCATGGCCTGGCCACAATTCATCTCCCCAGGCTCACCCCTCATCAACTCATCAGAGCTATCTTACATTAGAGGACAGCATATTCTAAACAGCATTCTTAGGGAAACAGATTTGGCTCAATGGATAGAGCATCCACCTACCACATGGGAGGTCCAGGGTTCAAACCCAGGGCCTCCTGACCCATGTGATGAGCTGGCCCATGCACAGTGCTGATGTTAGCAAGGAGTGCTGTGCCACGCAGGGGTGTCCCCCGCATGGGGGAGCCCCATGGCAAGGAATGCGCACCATAAGGAGAACCGCCCAGTGTGAAAAAAGTGCAGCCTGCCGAGGAGTGGCGCTGCACACATGGAGAGCTGACACAGCAAGATGACACAATAAAAAGAGACACAGAATCCCAGTGCCACTGACAAGAATACAAGGAGACATAACACACAGCAAATGGACACAGAGCAGACAACTGGGAGGGAAGCGGGCGAGGGGAGAGAAATAAATAAAAATAAACAGCATTCTGAGGAGAAATTCTCAAGTTATTAACCAAGTTCTGGTCAAATAAGTTTAAATTTGTGAAAGTAGAGAAATTGGTTTAAACACAGTAATGGACATTGAGAATATCCAAGAAAGGAACAGAGAATTGTAAAGTTTGCTACTGAACTCCTGTTTTTCAGTGAAAACCCATTAACATCTCTAGAAAATCAGTTTGAAAAATGCTACTGCAGGCATTTTGAACAACTTATAAGAGTTCCTAGAATATGTTATGCTCCCTTGCTTCTCTACCTCTGTCTGGGGTATAATCCATTCATTCATTTATTCCTTTGTTCATTCAAAAACCCTCATTGTACATCAACTGCATATACTAAAACTAGTATAGGTTAGACAGAGGGGACCATGCTCTAAGTGAGCTAAATAAGTAAACGTGATTAAAAGAGGTTAAATGCTGTGAACTTTATAGCTGTATAAAGTGGGAGGAACTGAGTAGGAGGATATCAAGAAGCAGTAACTTTGCCCCCTCCTTTACAGGGCTATCTCTGAGATAGGTTTTATTTCTGGTATTTTGAGCTTAGGTGTCAAGTATGCATACATTTACATTTGTTATCTTAATATATTGGTTCTTTTGTTATGAAATAACTCACATTGTCTTTAGGAATATTTCTTGTACATTCTATTTTTGTCTGATTCTAATATTACTTCTCCATTTCTCTAATGGTTACTGTTTGAATGGTATGTCTTTTTCCATCTTTTTTCTCCCTATTTGTGTCTTTGAATCCAAGATGGGTCTTGTGGACAGTACATAGATCTTGCAGTTTCATCCAGTCTGACAATCTCTGACTTTGGTTGGGCTGTTTAGGCAGTCACATTTAGTTGAGTTATTGGCATGTCTGGATTTATATATCCCACATTGCTAGTTATTTTCTATGTCTTCTTTCTTGTTTATTCTTCTGTTCCTCTTGACTATCTTCATTTGTGTAAGTTATTTTGTAGTGTACCATTTAAATTGATTTGTTCATTTTTAACTTTTCCTTTAGTTATTCTCTAAGGACTCTAATTGAAAGACTGGAATACATCTTATTTTATTTTATTTTGTGACAACCTACTTGAACTCTTTACTAACTTGATTCCAGAAATACAGAAACTTTACTCCAATGTACTTCCATTTCTTCACCTTTTCTTAATGCTGTTGTGATATATATTTTTGCGTGTTATAAATACACCATGTAATGTTATAATTACTGATTTATGAAAGTTTACATCTTTTAAATAAAGACAAACGAGGAAAGGTATACCTATACAGATTTTTATATTAATCCACATATTTATCATTTCTTCTGCTCTTCATTGCTCCTTGTATGGAATAAGTTCTTTTCAGTCTGATGTACTTGCTTTCAGATTTCTTGTAAGGCATGCATGGTAGATGGAATTATTTACCCCCAGAACAGCAAAATTCTTATTCTTAATCCATGTTACTTTGTATATGAACCTATTTGTAAATACAACACTTTGAAAGTGTTATGATTTAAGGTGTGGACTATTTGTGAATAGGATTTTCTAAGTTCCTTTTTAGGTATGACCCAAATGAATCATAGTAGGTTTTTATCCTTATTCCTGGGCCCTTTATGAGCAGAATTTGAATGACCAACATCAGCTGGAGAAAGGCACAGGCAAAGATTTAGAACATCACCAGCATGACTGAATCTAGGAGAAATCATAGCCTTGATGACATCTTGATTTTTGGACAGCAAGCCTCTGAAACTGTGAGGCAAAAAGTTTCATTATTTAAGCCAATCACTGCATGGTTCTTGTCATAGGAGCCTTCCAAATCAAGACAGCCTATTGTTAGGAATTCATTGTCTTAGTCTTGTTTATCTTTATTTCACTTTCATTTTGCTGGAAATAGAATTTGTGATTGACAGTATTTTCCTTACCTTGCTTTGACCATGTCATTCACTGCTTTGTAGACTCTACCAACTAATTTTATTGATACCCCTCTCTACATGATGAGTCATTTTTCTCTTGTTGCTTTCAAGATCTCCTTGTATTTGATTTTTGTAGTTTGATTGTGATGTATGGATCTCTTTGTAGTCATCCTACTAGGGATTTTGAGCTTTCTGGATATGTATATTGTTCATCATTAAATCTGGGAATTTTTTGCTCTTTATTTCTTCAAGTATTATCTTCGCCTTTCCTCTCCTTCTAGGAGTCCTATTACACAGAACTTGGTGTATTTGATGTGATCTCACAGGTGTCTAAGGTTCTTTTTTGCCATCTTGAATCAGTTGTTGAGCTCCTTACAGAATTTTTCATGAATCATTGTTTCACCAGCACTAAAATTACCATTTGTATTTTTACAAAAACAATTTCTATCTCCCTCTTAAGAATTGTCATTTGTTGCCTCATTGTAGTCATGCTTTCTTTTCATTCATTAAATATAATCTACTTTAGTTCTTTGAACATATTTATAATAGCTGTTTGATGTCTTTGTTTATCAAACTTCTGGAGATAATTGTGGATCATTCCTACTCACTGCACTTTCCCCTGTGTATGCAGCACTTTCCTTTTTCTGAAGACTGGTCATTTTAGATGAAATAATATATTTTAGCATTTCTGGATTCTTATTTTCACTTTTGATAGTGATTATTGTTGCAATTCCTGTTGCTTTTTTTTATTCATATTTTTATTTGGATCCTGCTTGAACTAAAGTAATGAATTCTCTCCCCTGTACTACACAACTGAATGTCTCTGCTCTATATATGTTTGCCTATACACACTCACAGACACATATACTTATGCAGTCATATATACATAAATACACAAATACGTAAAATGTTTTATGCAGCATATCTTATATAATTTTTGCTGTGTCAGCTAATAATTAGACAGAGGTTGTATTCAATAACATTGGGCCACAAAAGCTTCAGTCCTATGTTCATAGGTCTATGCAGATAGAGAATTATTGAAAGTTCATGCCATTTTAGTGTCTGCTCCAATTTTACCTTTTTGCTAGGCCCTTTCAATGCTTCCATGTGCAGCCTCAGGATCAGCTACGAGCTTGTAGATGCCTGGAGCCCTATATGGCCTCCACAGCTTCTGCATGCAGCCTCAGCTGGGTATGTGCTTTCTCTACAACACATCCCCAGGCTAGTAGTTATTGATCCTCCCCAACTTAAGTTCTTGTCTCTGAGATTGTCACTTCCACTGATTATGCTGCTAGGAATGTATATGCCCATTGCTCCATATTTGATGATCTCTTTCCAACTGTGGGAGAAATGCTCCTGGTCTCATTACCTACCTGCCATGGCAGACCCTTCACAATAACTAAGCTGGAGTGGGGAGGGGAATGAGAGCGGCCTCATTTCAGATGCCATAGGCTCCCACCACTCTTAGAAGCATAAATGTTACTAGAACTGTTGTATGCCTTTGATCTCTTCTCAGCTGAAATGTTTGCTTTGGAAAATTTGTCCACTTAATGGTCATATTTTGGAGAGAGGATGCATGGGTCCTTTTATATGACTATAGCATGAAGTCCAAGATTAGAGGTTTTTTTAAGTTAACAATAAGTAAGTTTATTGGGGGAGGGTAGCTGAGTTGGATCAAGAAATAAGGGGTGAAAGAGTAAATAGCAGTATAAGGTCAAAAGTTGAGTGGTTGGAGAAAGGTTACAGTCCATCATGGCTCATCAGCCACTTTGGGCTACTTGCCATGGAGTTTAAAGTAAATTCCCAAATCAGCAGAAAGCATGTTGAACCAGAATGAATATCATTAAGTTCCTTCTTAAAATGAAAGAATGAGAAATGACAGGGAGAGAAAGCTGGGGGTAAGGTACCACCTAGGACCTTTCATTTAGTGTAATTCCTCCTTCCTGTCCAGAAATTCTTATGTGAGACTGGATAACATGATGATCTTGCAAAGAAGAGCAGATCAGGAAATAAATGGGCTGGGATTCATGCCAAAGAACAAAGAATGACTTTATCATAGGGATAAGTTGTGACCAAATAGACTGGATTGAGTGTAGTAAAATGAATTTTGTATTTCAAAAGTCTGCATCTCAGGGCAATGCTGACATCCTGTTTCTGGGCACATTTTCTGGAATTTATGGTATGTATACTTAAGTGACAGTCATCTGTGCCCTGGTACATAAGCCTGTTACTTAAACCAATATCCACACTTTCCTTGCCAAAGGTGGAGATTACTGTGCTTACTGGTAGTTTGAGACAGTGATGGTCTGTCTTTGGATTAAATTCATGTTCATAACAGGGTGACTGGAAACAAACTAGTTCTTTACCTCTACTATTTGATGCATACCCACTCTTCTGAGAAAATGTAAGAGTATTGCTCTAACAGATGACAATCATCCTTGGAAATGCAGAGCTGACAGCCCAAACTACTCACCTAATGACTACCAGCTACCAATGAATGCACAAGCTGGAATTAATTACCTGTGTCTTATTCTGACATTTCTCTTCATATGATAAATGTGGTAAAAATGACAAGGTACCTGGAGCCACTGAAGAATTAAATGTTGGAAAAATTAGATAAATAATACAAACAAAAAAATCAAAATATGTTGAAAGGAATAATAAAAATGTCAAAATGCATTGCAAACTTTTCTTCTTATGCATGACTTCTGTGGAACCCTATGAACTTTATAGAAGATATTGTAACTTGATAGAAGATATTGTACATGGATTTACAAATGTAACTAAAAGTGAACATATTACAAAATTGTAATTTTAGAGTCTATGAGACCTTTAGAAAGCTATTATAGAAACTGCAGGAATGATAAGTACAATCACAAACTCTGTGTAATTGAGACTTCTGTCTTGCCAAACTAGGAAAAATAATAATTTGACTGACTATATTCATCTATTTTCTTATCCCACAGTCACGTGCTCAGTTGCAATCTTGAGCCTCCACGTAACCTACAAAACACTCTGTCCTGGTTCCTGACCATTCCCACCTCCTATACCTTTGTTGTCTGTGAAGGCTTCCTCCAAAAGGCCCTTGCAGTACAGAACTACAGCCCTGAGCGTTTGAGTAGGATTAAGGGCAGATGCTATCCCACCATCACACACAGTGAAAGCCTTTGCCCACTGCCTTCCCAGCCCCAATCTAATACCCTGGATAGGTTCTCCATGCCAGGTGGATTCTGATCTAGGTGGCCTCAGAGCTCCTGGAGATCTGCTTGAGGGAAATGGAATGTCCAAGGCTGTTTCCAAAACTTCAGGAAAGCTTGGGTCTAGGCACTCTTCGCCAGTCCAGGTATTCTTCACCCAGTGAGCTATCAGTTGGGTGGGGGAGGACTTCCTAATTATCCCTGGTAAGTAAGCCCTCCCTCCACAACCCTCCCAGGACACCCTACTCTGTTTCATATCAGTCTCCACCTACTTGACTTGATTGAGAGCCCCAGACCAGGGTGAGGAGGAGGCCTGAGAACTTGTTTTCTGACCAGTACTTGGGAATATCTCTCCTCTAGTGAGCCTGAACCTGGCTGGCCCCTCAGCCTCCTATCAGGTATACCTGTCCCGCCTGGGGTCTTCCCATTCTTGTGGCCAAGTCACTCCTGCTATTGGCTGGCTTTGGATGACCACAGCATCTGTCCCATACTGGGCTCCATCCTTGTCACTCAGAGTCAAATTGGGAATCATTCAACATGGAAAGCTGGTCATCTGGGAGTGCTGGAGATGTGGAGCTGGGGGTGACTGGTGCTGGGATCAGCTCAACAATAGGCTTGCATGAAGGGAAGGTGACAAGAACTGAAGAAATAAAAGGACAGAAAGACATGAGAGAGGAATTAAAGATGGGACCAGAAGACTCAACAGCTTCTGGAACTGAAAGCCTCGACCCTAGTTTCCACATGGTATTTATTAGAAATTGCAAAGCAGTAGTTATCTATGTTTACTTTCAAGGCTGCTTGTTATTAAAGCTGCAGCACCTGCAATACTAGGGAACAGGCCATACAAAGTTGAAATGCCTCCTCATGCAAATAATTTTCATGCTGACCAGACTGTTGCATCTAGTCAAGGCCAGTGTTCCTAAGCCCATACTTTTTATCTGCATTATGGAAATGTTTCAACTTCAAGCCAGGTTCCCACATTCAAACTCAAGCTATTTTCCCACATTTCCCCCTTTTTGTTTTTGCAAAGCAGTGAAGGCAGATTTGGTGATTTATTGCTGCTTTATACCCTGGAGGGCTTGTTGCATGCATCTGAGTACTAAATATATACAAAACAGACAGGAACAGATAAATAATATATCTCCTAGGGAAGCGGACTTGGCCCAGTGGTTCGGGCATCTGCCTACCACATGGGAGGTCCACGGTTCAAACCCCAGGCCTCCTTGACCTGTGTGGAGCTGGCCCATGCCCAGTGCTGATGCACGCAAGGAGTGCCGTGCCACGCAGGGGTGTCCCCCATGTAGGGGAGCCCCATGTGCAAAAAGTGTGCCCTGTAAGGAGAGTGGCCCTGCGCAAAAGAAAGTGCAGGCCTGCCCAAGAATGGCGCTGCCACATACACTGAGAGCTCACAGTAAGATGACACAACAAAAAGAAACAGATTCCCGGTGCTGCTGATAAGGATAGAAGCGGTCACAGAAGAAGATGCAAAAAATAGACACAGAGAACAGACAAGGCGGGGGGGGGGGGAGAAATAAATAAATAAATCTTTAAAAAAATAATAATAATAATATACCTCCTAGAAGACCCTCTTTTCAATTCTTAATCCATATCATCAGGTTCAGGGATTTTAATCCACCACAATTCCTGTCATAGTTTGTGAGATAGAAAGCAATCGCAAATGAGCATGTTAAATGCTTATTACTTGGGCTTGTAATTGAGAATTATCTAAGCTTAAATTGTCTCTATGGCCATACAAATGACATTTCACTGATTTCTAAGGAATATCATTGATATTATATACATAAGGTGTCACACAAAAACTAGATATATTCCCATCACATTGGAGGTATAAGCACATATTTACAGTTTGTAATTCTTCTCCCAAGCTCAAAACTGCATTTTATACATAATTTATAACTACAGTAGATTATACAACAGCAAACAATAAGACTTCCAACTAGCAGACATTTAATGCAAAGACTTTCATTTTTCCTCGGCTTAAGATTCCCAACCAGCAAGCTATATTGGCCAGTACTCAATCAAAAATGACCTCATTTTCCCCAGTTTGTATAATTTGAGGCATAGACAGTGACAAATTATTGTTACTCCCCCATTTTGGGCTGTGGGGCAGCTGGAAGTTTATCTCATAATTTCAATGCCTTTCTTGGTCTCGCTGTTAGCATCTTTATTGGACCTGGGGCCAGAACTCAGTGTTGAATTTAAACTTAGTCCATTGTGGTGAGGATTCATTTTCTATTCAGAAAATAGTAACTATCTTGTTAAAAGAGTCCCAATGCAGTGTCTGTAGCAGTGAAAGTATACCTCATCCCTCCCAAGAACAGGAGGGGACCAATGTCACAGTCACTGGAGTGAGCATGAAGGACACGCGTGGGTGAAGTTCATGAGTAACAGGCAGCCAGAACTGCTGGGCTAGGTACCACAAAGTCTGGTACTCACAATGTTCACCTTTCCAGTGGAGCCACTCTGCTTCTTCTCAGGTCTCAATGGTTTGGCTCTGGATCTTCACGAATGCATCTGCCTCAACAGTCCTAAGAGAGATGTTAGAGGAGGGGACAGGGATGTGATAGTTACCTGTCACTGCTGGCAGGCATCCCAGATGTTCTTCCACAGATTTCTCCCCCACAGAGGGTGATTCACAACAGTCCAACATTTCTGTCTTGTTTTTAGTATTTGCAATCCACCCCTAGATAGGGATGTCAGTCTTCAGAGTGACCAGACACTATTGAGTTTTACTTTCAATAGGGCTTTCTATGCAGCACACAATTGCTTTTTTGTATTGTACTTTTGGCCCATTCCCAGAATTATGACTAAAACCCAAGGGGTGCTTGTTTAGATTGCTGCCTTTGCCACAAACCCCACCCAAAGCCATATTAAGGTTGGCCACATCCAATTCACAAGCTAAGTCAATGTCCACCTTCTCCCTCTTTTTTTAAATTTTTTAAAGCAGCTTGCTGGAGGTCCTCCTACTCCCATTAAGGACCTTTCCCAATTAACACATACAATGGTTTAATATTTGAGCTAAGTGAGGGATGAAATATTCTTAATATTTCAACAATATTACAAACTTCATTAACATGAGACAACATTGTACTTTATCAATTACAGCAGAGGGTATAGTTTTGTCTTACACAACCAAACTTCATTTAAGAATTTGATAGAGCAGCAGGGACCTTGCAGCCAGTCCCAATTGTTTCCCTATTTTAGACTCTTAAGATAAGATACTATTGTCTCTAATGTTTCTTTTAATTCTGAAAAAAGGGTTACTGGTTAACCTAATGTCATCGGTAGGGTTTCAGTCACAGATTTCTTCTACACAGCCGGATTCTTTGCCATCAGGCCAGGGAAGCTGGTTGGGCCATGCACACAGCCTTGGGGAAGCACTACAAAAGTCCATTCTTGACTTCTCTACAAGTAGGAGAATGAGGGCTGGCTTGACTTGCCTAAGGAAATACTGAAGGAAGTCTTAGCAAGTTTTAAAACAAAGTGATAGTGACACAGTTGGATATTAATTTCTTGCAATGAACTAGCAATTTTTGGGACTGCTACATACTACAATGGTGTTACCTTAATTTATGTTGAGGTTTCTGTGACACATACTATTTTTTAACTAATTACAACCATGATTAACAACATTGTACTTTTATCTAATATTATGCTGAAACATTGGCAATTTTCTGGGAATTTTATACACTCTTTAAGTATTCATATGAACTTTGTACTCATACAACTTTAATTAACAAAGGGTTAAAGAATCCCTTTTAATTTTATAATACTTTTAAACAATTTTCATTCAACTTATAACATATTAAAGGAACTTAACTATTTTATTACCTTAATTTTTTCAAGGTAAAAAAAACAAATCTTTTGCAATAGCTTGAAATAAAAAGTTACTTTTCAGGATCTGATTTTGAGAAAGCAGGTTTGTACATTACGTTCCTTTAAAAGTGGTAAGACTTATATATATATTCTTTAAAAACCAAGGAAATGATAAGGTTAAATTACAAAAAGCTATTATGATAAAACAGACTTTTTTGTATACTGATTATTCAGGAGAAAAAATCTTTATAAACTTTACTAAAACAGACTAATGACTTGAGAAACTGTCACACTAATGGAGAAAGAACAAAATTTTAACTTTGCATCAGTATACTATTTGATACTAAAGCTTTTAAAATTTAATGGATAGACTCATCAAATTTTACTTAACTTTAACCACAAAAATTCCTTTTCCACAAACATTCTGTGCTTTCTATATTCATTCAGGTTTTGTCTCACATTTTACTTTTCCTTAGTAACCAATCATTTTATCTTAGGACAAAATTATTTTGTTTCATTAATAATAAAAACACATTCTATACATCGTACATACATAAGCTACCAAAATGATTTTGGAAACTGTTTCCAAGCAAACTTCTTAAAACATACAATTAGCATTAACACTAAACAAACTTGTCAAAATAATTATTCAGTTTGGTTATATGCAAATATAACTTTTCCTTATTTTAAATACCAAGTAGCATGCAATACTAGAAACAGTCTTTTGGAAACAAGTTGGCAGGGGAGGCTGGCTGCCAACAGGTTTTCCTGTTATAAAATTACTTGTTATTATTATCAATTTAGTTTTTGTTTAATAATGACTTCTTGGAATTAGCCATTTAAACACTTTAATTCAAGCAGTGCTTCCACAAACTTTCTTATAATTTATTTATAACCATATAGACTATAATTATATTATTTTAAGACAAATTTCACCTACACAGAACACATTCCCTTACTTAAAGTTACCACAATATCTTCAACTTGCCACATGCATTCAAGTCCTGTCCTGTATATGTTCATTATGATTTTATGAAAACCAGTCATTTTATTTTAGGACAGAGCACAGTTTTTTGAATAAACTTATTGGATTTCAGTCAGCACTCCTACAAATTTTTTACCTTCTTTAATGTTCATTTAAATTTTACATCCTTCATTTTATCCTGGGAAAAAAATAAACTATTCATTTCAATTTAGGCAAGAAATATTTTTTATGAAGACTTATAGTAATTTTGTTAATCAAGACTTTCAATTTTTATCATTGTAGAGATTTTATTAACATTTAAACTTATGTATTAATATAAGTGCTTATTTAGTTTTTAGCCATTTGAATAGAGCTCTTTTAGAAATTTTTATTTATTAATGTATATCATCATCTAGAGGTATCAAAATATACACTGACATTGAACAAATAGACAAACACAATAACAATTACAACACACCAACAGAAACAAAGTTTACAATTTAACTCATAATTCTTAATTTTCTGGTATAGCTGTTTTTTAAGTTCTTCATCATTTCACATCTTAGATTATACCGCTTTTAAGGTTTCTTTTGGAGGGAGTCAAGACTGCCTGCAACTGAAAGCAGGAGAATTGCATCCAGCATCCATCTGGAATCCAAGCCCCCTCTTGATATAGATGTGGAGTGGACACAACATTCTAAGGTCCACAGGATGGAGGAATAGAGTATGGATTAGAGTGGACTTACTGATATTCTATTCATGAACTATTGTGATTAGTAATAAAAGAAAATGTGGCATTGGTGTGGAAAAAGTGGCCATGGTGGCTGCTGGGGGAGGGAGTGGGAGGAAGAGAGATGTGGGGGCATTTTTGGGACTTGGAGTTGTCCTGGGTGGTGCTGCAGGGACAGTTACTGGACATTGTATGTCCTCCCATGGCCCACTGGGTGGAATGTGGGCTAAGATGTGGACCATTGACCATGAGGTGCAGTGGTACTCAGAGATGTATTCACTAAATGCAATGAATGTCTCATGATAATGGAGGAGATTGTTGTTATGGGGGGAGGAGTGGGATAAGGGGGTGGGGGCTATTTTTTTAATGTAATATTAAAAAAATAAATAAAGACAAAAAAATAAATGGGATTGTGGCTGAAAACTGTAGTCTGGGAAGTAAATGTCAGTTGAAAGAAATCTAAAGAATAATGTAGGGACTGAATAACACAGTGAAACTGGAGGTTGATGAGAGTTGTGGTTGTGTGTACAAATGCATGGGTGCCTTTCTGTGAGCTAAATATGCATCACTATTGCAGGATGGTGGGAATGTGAAGAAGCATGGAAAAACTAAAATTCATGTGACCTATAGACCATGGTTAACAGCAATACTATATTACTTAATCAATGTCAAAAGTGTACTGTGCTAATAATGGAGGTGTATGGGAAAAGTGTACCAAATGTATGCTATGGAACATGGTTGATTGTAATAGTCAATGGTACTATCTCATAATCCTAACAAATGTTCCAATACATTGTGGTGTGTTGGTGAAGGGTGTTGTGTGGGAATTCTACACACACGTATGATTGTTTTGGAAGTTCACCCTCTCTGTAATAAAAAATAATTTTTTTAATATATGGGGGTGGGGGAAAATACACGAAATGAAAATTGGGACAGTAGTTAATAGAAATATTTTGACAATGTTCTTCCATAGTTTGCAGCAAGTATTTCACAACAATGCAATTTGTTGGTTGAGGAATGATGTACGAGACTCCTGTATGATATTATGTATGTTTCTTTTGTAAGTTCACAATCTTTACTATGTACTTATTGTTTATTCATGTTCTTATATGAATGATATACTTCTATAAATTTATATTTAATTTTTTTTAAATATTTCTTTTGGAATTCATGTTACCTGTAACATGCAAGCTTGTTTTTGGAAACACTTTTATTAGTAATCAGCAACTGGTTAGGCATAAATGCAGGTAAGCTCTTATTCAGCAGTTTAAACAGACAGTTAACACACACCTTTTGGGTTACCATTCTTTAAGACTGCACTGAGACTTGACATTCAGGAGTAAGCTATTGATTCAAAACTGAAAATTCTTTTTAACACTTTGATAAAAATTTTGTACTAATTTTGTTGGTTTGGCTAAACAGGCCCAGTCAGAATCAGCATGTAAATAAAACAGAACACCTATGTTGCCATATTTTCCTCCTCTTCCAGTGGCTTAATTCTATTAGCCCTATTCGCCCATAGCCACATTATCATGTAGGCAGCTAGGGATTTGCACAGTTGCTGCTGGAATATTTTCTTTATCTTAGTCAACACTTTAACAGAGAGTTTTCTTACAAGCATGATTTCACTAACAAGGACCTTATTTATCACTTTTGCCCATACAGGACATTGTATTTGTGAGTTCATCTTTCCCTGCACAAGCAGCTCAACATAATTTCTCTCCTTTCTAGCCTGCAAGATGCCCTGTTGTAAAACTGGCAACTTTGACTGAGCGTCTCTGGATATGGAAGGGGTGGAGGTGTTGGCAAAGGGAAAAGTGACTTTCTAAAGTCAATTAATGAAGGCATTGAAGGCAAAACAACTTTAGATTTAGTGTCAAAACAGATTTAACAATAGTCCAAGTGGACAAAATAGTAACAGGGAGCAAAACAGCTTGTACATGTAATTTTTGAACTCTTTTTCCTACTCTTCCTAATCTCCTAATTCTAAATTTACTATTGCTGGGAACTATGAGCAATATTTTTCTGTAACCTGTAAGAGTTCTAAAATATGAGACTCACTGGCCTCAGCTCCTCTTGCCTTGAGGAGTTGTTTTAGAAGACAGACATATGGACGATATTTTGTTGAATTGTCTCTGTTTCCCATTGTAACCCTACTAAAATACCCAAGAGTGTCCTTACTCACTGAGGACTTGGAAGGCCTTCTAAACCACTCGGACCTCTGCGCCATGGCAACACCTTTAGTTTCACTTGAAGTGATCCTTCTTCCCTTTGAGTCCCTGTTCGGGTGCCAGTTGCTGAGACCAGTTCAGCAATAGGTTTGCATGAAGGAAAGGTGATGCAGAAGTAAAGAAATAAAAGGACTGAAAGAAAGACATCAGAGAGGAATTAAAGATGGGACCAGGGGACTCAACAGCTTCTGGAACTGAGAGCCTCGACCCTAGTTTCCACATGGTATTTATTTGAAATTGCAAAGCAGTAGTTATCTATGTTTACTTTCAAGGCTGCTTGTTATTAAAGCTGCAACACCTGCAATACTAGGGAACAGGCCATACAAAGTTCAAATGCCTCTTCATGCAAATAATTTCTGTGCTGACCAGACAGTGTTCCATCTAGTCAAAGCCAGTGTTCTTAAGCCCACATTTTTATCTGTGTTATGGAAGCATTTCAACTTCAAGCCAGGTTCCCATGTTCAAGTTCAAGCTATTTTCCCACAGACTAGGTCCCACCTGGACTCCCATTCCTCTTCATGCAATACAAGTTCACTGGATATTTGATCAATCACTTCAACTCAGCAATAGGAGCCAAATTCAGACTCTGATATTTTCCAATGTGGTGGGAAACCTCAGCCAGGGACTGAGAAAGAGACTGGCAGGTTGTGGGCTAAGAGGCAGACCACTGAGAGGCATTATCACCTGGACAGAGATGCCCTTGGAGCTGAGAACTGGCATTGACCTTGGAAGGGCAGATCACATGGGGTCTGGGAGGAGAAGAGAGACTCTGGAACCTCTATGGGATTCCCTGAGCAGTGGAGGTGGAGGAGGCCAGGTGGCTACTGTGGTGCCACAGGGTGTAGTAGAGGAAGCCTCCTGGCAGACCTCCTATACCTTTTCTGTCTGCAACCTAGTGCTGGGCTTCTTCTGTAAGGCCCTTGTGGCACATAGCTAAGGCCCTGGCGTTGGCAGTGGGGTTAGGGGCAGATAATGTTACAACCACCCTACCTTCACCCCATCAGAGGTCTATCCTGGTTTCTTTCTGTCCAAATCCTGCTGGCCTATGCTTGTTCAATATTTTATGCAATTGTGTCTCAATCTCCCAAAAGGTATTTGCCCAAGTACAACAGGTGGTGTTGGCAATGGCAAAAATGAGCCCTTGTTCAGCTAATAAATAAATTTGGCAGTTCTATTGTCCAAAACAATATCCTATTATTATTTATTCTATTGAAGACCTGTTGCTCTACAGCTCTAGCTCTAGGAATAGATTCACTAAGTTTTCTTACTAGATTGATAGATTTCTGATCATGTTTTCATTTGTGTTAACCTCAAGCCAAGGTAGCAGCAATCTGCCAAAAAAGTCAAACCCATAATTATGAACTCCCTGATAAATCCTGTTTTGCCTGATAATGTAGTTTTTTAAATTTTTTATTGTCTTTTTTTAAAAGATAATAGATCACACAAAATTTTACATTAAAAAATATGAGATTCTCATATACTCTTCTCCCCACTCCCTCACTCCTCCCACATCAATAACCTCTTTCATCAGTGTGGAACATTCATTGCATTTGATGAATAAATATTGGAACACTGCTACACCACATGGATTATAGTTTACATTGTAGTTTACATTCTCCCCCAGTCCATTCAGTGGGTTATGGCAGGATATAAGATGTCCAGCATCTGTTCCTGCAATATCATTCAGGACAATCCCAAGTCCCCAAAATTCTCCCACATCAAATCTCTCCTTCCCTCTCCCTGCCCTCAGCAACTACTGTGGCCACTGTCTCCACATCAATGATACAATTCCATTGCTAGAGTCACAATAGTTCTATAGTAGAATACCAGTAAGTCCACTCTAGTCCATATATTTGTTTAAGATTTATTTTTGTTTATTTCTCTCCCCTCCCCCCCCAGTTATCTGTTCTCTGTGTCCACTTGCTGTGTGTTCTTTGTCTGCTTCTGTTGTTGTCAGTGGCATGGGAATCTGTGTCTCTTTTTGTTGTGTCATCTTGTGTCAGCTCTCTGTGTGTGTAATGCCATTCTTAGGTAGGCTGCACTTTCTTTCATGCTGGGTGGCTCTCCTAATGAGGCACAGTACTTGAGCATGGAGCACCCCTATGTGGGGGCACCCCTGCATGGCACAGCACTCCTTGCACACAGTAGCACTGCGCATGGTGCTACAAAGGTCAGGAGGCCCTGGGTATCAAACTCTGGACCCTCCATATGGTAGGCAGACACTCTATCAGTTGAGCCACATCTGCTTTCCAAAGTGCTTTATTTTATTAAAATCTTTATCCACAGACAATACAATGAAACTCACATTGGAGAGACACCATATGGATGCCTTCTATGTGGGCAATCTTTCATTAGATTTTTTTCATCTTTGACAACATGGAGGGACTCACAGAAGAGAAAAAGCTTATGCATACTATCTTTGTGGGAAAGCCTTTGCTTATTGCTGCTTGCTTAAACAACATAGGAGAACTCACACTGGAGATAAACCCCACGAATGTCATCTATATGGGAAATTCTTCATTGCTCTTCACTTAACTTGAAAGAACTTACATTGAGAAAAATCCTATAAATGTCTTCTATGCTGAAAACCTTTTACTCATATTTCTGCCCTCAGCTACCTTGAAATGATTCTCATTGGACAGAAACTAAAAGAATATCATCTATATGGTAAAATCTAAATTTTTCTAACCTTAGACAATATGAGACCATTCCAACTGAAGAGAAACCCTGTGAATAAAATCAATGTGGGTAACCCTTCAGTCTATATTCTGACTTTAGATGGAATAAGAGATCTCACACTATAAATGTTTTGAGTATAGAAGAACTTCAGCCATACATTTAACCTTTAAAACACACCTGAGAACTCACATAGAGAAGAACACTACATCATCAATATGAAAGTGTCTTTAGTTATCTGTACAACTGAAGACAATCTAAGGAAATTCATGTAGGAGAGAATTCATATGAATATCAGCTATATACCAAAGCCCTTAGAAGATGATCTGATGATATATCATATGAGAGAACTCACAATATACATCTAATGGAAGTGAAGAGTCCTCATGTACAACTTTAACTGATAAGTAAAACAGAGAAATCAAATGTGGGAAATTTAATATCTATACTCAATTTGGGTGTGCCTTAATTTATAATTTATCCTTTAAATAAAATGAATGAACTCTACAGGAGTGAAACACTACGTCTGCAATCACTGTGTATTGTCATTCAGACAAACTCAAGACCTGGTGAACTCAAGAAAATATAGTTTAGAGATAACCATTAAAACATGAAATAAGAGGGAAAAGTCTTTACTAGGAGAATGAAATCCTTTGAGGAAGCTCCAGAAAATTCATAATGGAGAATGTGTTCAATGGGAAATTATTGATTCAGTGATTGGAGAGCTTATGGGTATCAGTTACTGTGTCTCTGAGGGGTAGTGTGTGAGGGGTTTGGACAAATGATTAGGTATCTAAGGACTGAGTTATGAAGGTTAGTGATGGAGATGCTATAGGTTTGATAAAAGGAGACCATGTGAAGCCTTATATTTGGGATTCTTCTAACGTAAATGAATATGGTTCTGTGGCTGCCACTAATGGGTCAGTAATGGACATTTCTTTGGATCAATAATTAAATATTTAAGGGGTAGGAATAGATGTTTACTTTTTTCTTATCTTAGAGGAAACAATATTTCATCTCAATGAATAGAATCTTTATCAGTAGATGAGAGGGTCCTGCACACAGTAGTTCACTGAGCCAAGCATAGGTTCAGAGAGTTCCCATTGCTCCCCACTAATGGCACAATAGGGAGTACCAGTCAGAACCCACTGCAAAAAGTGTCTTGTTCATAATCAGTTAATAGATTATAAAATCTACAAGACCCATAGGCAATGACATTTATGATGGTCCAGATGTGGAAATCCAGTCCTTGATGTTAATTTTTGAAAATTCATAATTAATGATCAGCTACATATGAAAATATTTTAGCTAACTTCATACACAACTTTAAAAGACTGCTGAATGCTTTCCTGCTAAAATTGGGACCACTAGTAATATTTCTTTTTTTTTAAGATTTATTTTCTCTCCCCTCCCCCCCAGTCGTCTGTTCTCTGTGTCCATTTGCTGTTTGTCCTTGTTTTTGTCTGCTGTCATTGTCAGCAGCACGGGAATCTGTGTTTCTTTTTGTCATCATCTTGCTGTGCCACCTCTCCATCTGTGCAGTGCCATTCCTGGGTAGGCTGCACTTTCTTTCGCACTGGGCAGCTCTCCTTATGGGGCACACTCCTTGTGCATGGGACTCCCCTACACGGGGGACACCCCTGCGTGGTAGGGCACTCGTGTGCATCAGCACTGTGTGTGGGCCAGCTCCACACGGGTCAAGGAGGCCCAGAGTTTGAACTGCGGACCTCCCATGTGGTAGACGGACGCCCTGTCCCCTGGGCCAACTCCACTTCCCACTAGTAATACTTCTGTTCTCACTACTATACATTGTATTTTATTAACTATTGAAAGACTGAGTGTTCCACCCTAAATAGAGACCAAGAAAAGGATGTCTTCTCTCAACACTCCCATTATATATCACTAGAATGGTAGGCTTAGTGTAATAAATTAAAGAGTGGAAAGAAAAATTAGAAAACTTGGAAAAAAATAAAATAGTTTTTGTTTGCAGATGACATGATTAGGTATATAGAAACCATTATTAAATTCACAAAAAAAGTTAGAGGTAATTAGTTAAATTTGCTAAGAAAGGTTAGAGTGTCCAGAGTTAAAATAAATTTCAGTTTTTATATACTACAAATTTATAGAGAGAGTTCTGGAACCATAATTTCATGTTGTCAGAATTTCCATGCCTAGTTCAGTGATGAATCCACCCAGAAGTGGAAGCAGTCATGGGCAATTCATTTATTTCAAGGATGTAACCAAGGGTAAGTTCATTGTCCTCATCCTACAGGCAGGGATCATTCTCAACCTCTCTCCCATGGGTGTGAAAAATATCTTGATACATCCTTCGTTGATTATGTAATTCCATAATGTCCACCATGATAAAGTCCTTGGTCTGCACATCAACATGAATAATATACATGGTGTCTTTCTACCATGCCAGTTGTTTCTAAAGGCCCCTTTGCCACACTTGGGAACTTTGATTCCCAATTACAGTGAGGCTGTAATTAGAATTTGATAAAATTCATTATTTCAGAGATGGAACATTCAAGTCAGTGCAAAGGATTATTTTTTGTCTTTGGAAATGAGTAGAATAAATAAAATGGAAACAAAAGTTTACAAGGAAATGAGGAAGAGTGGTGTTGAATGGGCCAGGCTAGATGGATGGCAAAAATAGATAGTAAAATGGTGAGTAAGCTTTATCATTCAATGAACAGAAGTCTACTGATGACTGTAATTGGGAAGAGAAAAAAACGATAATGTTGGAGGCATGAATCCCAAGGATTTTTACAAAAGAGAAGAAAAATATTCTGACATTCACAAGTGGGAAGTGAGAAGGATTTGACACTACACCTCATGACTCTGAAAAAAAGTGTAAAGAGAAAAAATGAAAGTCAACTTTCAGTAAGGCAAGGTGGTGTTCAGAAAGCCATTTGTCATGATGTGGGGGCATTTTGGGGGGTTGGAGTTGTCCTGGGTGGTGCTGCAGGGACAGTTACTGGACATTGTATGTCTTCTCATGGCCCACTGGGTGGACTGTGGGAGAGTGTGGGCTATGGTGTGGACCATTGACCATGAGGTGCAGTGGTGCTTAGAGATGTATTCGCCAAATGCAATGAATGTCCCATGATGATGGAGGAGGTTGTTGTTATGGGGGAAGGAGTGGGGTGCAGGCAGTGGGGGATATATGGGGACCTCTTATTTTTTTAATGTAACATTAAAAATATAAAGACAAAAGAAAAAAGAAAAAAAAGTCATTAGTCAAGCAACAAGAAAAAGGCCAGAAAGAAAGAAAGAAGAGATAACAAAACAAAACAAAAAAAGAACAAGGAAAAGTCAGTCTTCCCTCCAAAATAATATCTTAATTAATCAAAAATTAACTATGTGGGGCAGGGGCAAGATGTTGGCAAAGTAAGAAGCCCCAAGAGTCAATTTATCCTACAGGGCAGTTAGAATCACTCAGAGCTATCTAAATCACCTGTTTGGGGGGATCAGGAGACTTGAAGAGCATCCAGGAACATCCTTGAAAGAATGGAAGGAGACTGTCCATTTGTAGCGAAGATTTGTGTGTAGAGCTCTCCACACCATGGTGGCAGGTGCCCATCCTCCACTGATGGCACAAAGCCACCTCAGGATCTATGCTGTAGCTAGAGTTGGAAGCTCCATTTCCCAAAAGCAGGCAAGAAAGAGACAGTCAAACTCCGACTTCATCTACTGATTGGATAGTCAGATACCTGGGGCTCTATCCCTGACCCCAATATAATAGGAGGAGAGCTGTGTTTCCTTGGCCTCTCTGGGAAACTGCAATTGCTTTCAGCCCACATGGACTAGTTTGTTGAATGTCTTTGATTCCATCCCCATACTCCACCCCCATATAGGATAGGAGGGTGCTGGTGTTTCTTCAAACTCTCAAGGCAACTGCAGGTACTTATAGCCCACATAGACTGGATACTCTGTCACTTGCAACTCCATACCTGCCCCCCACCCCATAGGAGAGGAAGGGAACTGTGTTCCCAGCATCTCTGGGCAACTGCAGGTGCTTTCAGGCCACACAGAATGGATACTGCATCCTCAGCCCCAAATAGGATAGGAGGGAAGCTGTGTTCCCTCAACCTCTCTGGGCAACTACAGGTGTTTTGGGCCTATAGGGACAGGTTTCTTGAGTGTCTGGGCCTCTACCCCCACCCCCAATAGGATGATAAGGGACTGGTGTTTCCTCAGCCTCTCTGGGCATGTGTTTTGGTCTGCACAAACTGGATTGTAGGGTACCTGTGACTCCACTGCAACCCCAGGTAGTACAAGAGGGGGGTGGTGTTTCCCTAGCATCTCTGAGCAACTGCAAGTGCTTTCAGCCCACACAGACTGCATAGACACCTGTGTCTCCATTAACATCCCCCTATAGGATAAGAGGAAAATTGTGTTATGTCAGCCTCTCTGGGCACTGGCAGGCACTTCTGGCCTGCATAGAGTGGACTGTTGGGCAGCTGTAGGTGCTTTCAGCCCATACAGACTGGTCTGTTGGGCGCTTGTGGATCCATCCCCACCCCTTAGAGACAGTATTCTCTACGACTCTCAGGGCAACTGCAGGGAATTTAAGCCCACATGGTTTAGTTTATTGTGCACTCTGGAGGGCCCATCCCTGCCGCTTGCAGGGGAGGAGGAGGGTCAGTGCTACATCAGTCTACCTCGCAACTGTTTTGACACACGACTTAGGTTGCTACCCATACCTGCAGCTCCATCCCCACCCTACATAGGGCAGTAAGAGATATGAAGCTTCATCAGTCTCTCTGGGCAATTACAGATATCTTGGCATGCATGGCTATGACTCTGTCCCTACGTCTGTCAGAGGAGAAAGGTTGGAGGAGATTCATTGGTTCCTGGGGCAATGTGGGAAGAATCAGCTTCCAGAGCTTACAGTACCAAATAAATACATCCTCAGGTCCTACTGCAAAACAAGCAAGGGAGACAGAAACTGTGCCCAGAATAAATACATCTAGTAAGCTGATGCCAAGACACCAACCACAAATTACAATCCATTACAAGAAAGAGGAAGATATGGCTGTGTCAAAGGAAAAAGATAAGCTTCCAGATTACATAAAAGAGTTGAGACAACTAATCATAGATATTCAAATAAATATCCTTTAGAAATTCAATGAGATGACTAAAGAGATTAAGACTATTAAGAAACTAAGTGATCACAAAGAAGAATTTGAAAGCATACATAGAAAAATAGCAGATCTTATGGAAATGAATGGCACAATAAATGAAACTTAAAATATACTGAAGGCATATAACTGGACATTTGAGAAGGCAGAGAAAAGGATCAGTGAGCTTGAAGACATGTTCTCTGAAAGAGAACATACAAAAGAACAAATATAGAAAAGAATGGGAAAAAATCAACAGGGTCTCAGGGAACTATGATGGCAAGAGCCATGTAAACATATGTATCATGGGTGCCCTAGAAGGAGAAGAGAAGGGAAAAGGGGTAGAAGGAATATTTGAAGAAATGATGGTTGAAAATTTCCCAGCCCTACTGAAGAACATAGATATCCATGTCCAAGAAGCACAATGTACTCCCATCTGAATAAATCTGAATAGACCTACTCTGAGACACTTGCTAATCATAAAATCAAATGCAAAGACAAAGGGAGAATTCTGAGAGGAGCAAGAGAAAATTAGTGCATAATATACAAGGGATACACAATAAGATTAAGTGCTGATTTCTCATCAGAAACCCTGGAGGCAAGAAGCAGTGATATGATATATTTAAGATACCACAAGAGGAAAAACTGCCAACCAAGAATCTTATACCAGGCATGGTTGTCTTTCAAAAATGAGGGAAAGTTTAGAATATTCACAGATAGTGAGAAACTGAGAGAGTTTGTAATTAAAGACCACTTGTGCAGGAAATACCAAAGGGAATTCTACAGCCTGTAAAGAAATGACAGAATAGAGAGAGGCATGGGAGAGAGTCCTGAAATGAAGATTATATATCAGTTAAAAAGTAACTAAAAGTGTAAAAATAGTGGTGAAAGTAGTAAATATGACAGAGAAAACCTGTCAAAAGACAAAGACAGGTGGAATGATAAGAAAATATGTGCCATCTATATGCTGTCTACAAAAGACTCATCTTAGACCCAAGGATACTCTCCATCTCCCTCTCTTCTAGCTTGCACTGATTGTTGATGATGCACCTTCCCAAGAAAGGGGAGAGAAAGAGACAAAGCCCAAGACTGACTAGGCTTTTGACCCACAAATTTGGTCTGCTGTGTCCCATGTACCTTTCCAGACTAGATAGAGCCATGAGATAGTTTGCCTTGGGAGGTGGCAAGGAGGATATTGGGAGGTACCAATATCCTTCTCTACTAACTGGAACTAGCTATTGAGGATGCAGGGGGGAATGGGGAAATTCTCTACCTGGAAAAAGGGAGGGAGCTGCCAGAGAAGGCTGAAGAACTGTCTCAAAGAAAGTTTGAATTACAAGGCACTTAGCCTCCAGGCAGGAACATCTCTCACATTGATCCAGTCTGTGTTGCAACAAACACACTCCAGTCAGGTGTTGAACTGAGAGGGCTGCCAAAGAGTGCCATCTTCTGGCAGACCAAGAAAGTGCATGTGAGAAAATTAAAAATAATTAAGAGGATTTCCCCAGCCTTTATAGCCTCTCTCCCCAAGGCCCTCAGAAGTGGGTCTGCAACCAACGACAAGGCCCAAAGCCCAGTTTTGAACAACTATCAGGGACAATCCTAACAGCTCAAGTCAAACCAAGAATCAAAAAGCAGTAGTAATTCACAGCCTCCTGCCACTAAATTGCTGCAAAAAAGGAAGAAATTGAGCTTCTGAGCAAACTGCATCCTAATCAGATGCCTAGACATCAGCAAAAAATTATGAACCATACTAGGAAACTGGAAGACATGACCCTAGAAAAAGAATATATCAAAGCCCAAGAACAGATGTGGGATTTGAGAGAACTAATGAGCAAGATGCACACAAATTTCCAAAATCAAATTAATGATTTGAAAGGCAATATAGATAAAGAGATAAATGACATCAAGAAGACATTGAGTGAGCACGAATAAGAATTTGAAAGCCTGAATAGGAAAGTAACAGACCTCATGAGAATGAAAGACACAATAGATGAGATTAAAAAAACATAGAGGCATACAACAGAAGACCTGAAATGACAGAAGAAAGAAAAAGTGGTATTGAAAACAGAACAGCTGAAATTGAAGACAGAAAAGACAGTGAAAGAAAAGAATGAAAAAAAGTTGAGCAGGGGCTCAGAGAGTTGAATGAGAACATGAAATGTAACAACCTACATATCATGGAAGTTCCAGAAGGAGAAGAGAAGGGAGAAGGGCAGAAAGAATATCTGAGAAAATAATAGCAGAAAATTCCCCAACTCTCACGAAAGAAATTTACTTATATGTCCAAGAAGCACACCATACCCTGACCAGAATAAATCTGAATAGACCTACTCAAAGACTATCTCAGAATGTCAAATATCAATGATAAAGAGAAAATTCTGAGAACAGCAAGGAAGAGACAAACCATTACATACAAGAGGTGCCCAGTAAAACTTAGCATGGATTCCTCATCAGAACCATGGAGATGGGAAGATAGTAGTGTGATAAAATTAGGATACTGAAAGAAAAAAACTACCAGATGAGAATTCTTTATCCAGCTTAAGTATGAAGGTGGGTATAAAATATTCACAAACAGAGACTAAGAGAGTTCATAAAAAAGAATCCACCTCTGCAGAAAATATTAAAGAAGACTTAGAGTCTGAAAGAAAAAGACAGAAGAGAAAGTCCTGGATGAGGGTATAGAAGAAAGAATAGTAAAAAAGGATAACCAAAAGAGTAAAAAGACAGACAAAGATATGATGTGATACGTGAAAACCAAATAATAAAATGATGGGACTAAATAATGCATTTACATTAATATTATTGAATGTGAATGGATTAAGCTCCCCAATCAAAAGATACAGGCTGACAGAATGGGTAAAAAAACATGAGCCACCCATATGCTGCTTACAAGTGACTCACATTAGACCCAAGTGTACAAACCAGCTGAAAGTGAAAGGCTGGAAAAAGATACTCCATGTAAATAGTAACTAAAAAAGAGCAGGGGTTGCTATACTAATATCAGACAAAACAGACTTTAAATGCAAAAAGATATAAGAGATACAGAAGGCCATAATATATTTAAAAAAGAGAAAATCCACCAGGAAGATATAACAGTAAAAAATCTATGCACTTAACCAGGGTTCCCCAAAATACATGACACAAACTCTGGCAAAACTGAAGGGAGAAATAGACATCTCTATAATAATCATTTGAGATGTCAACACCCCACTCACATCATTAGCTAGAGCTATATAGATCAATAAGGGAACAGAGAACTTGAACAATATGATAAGTTAGACCTAACAGACATACAGAATGTTGCATCCCAACTCAGCAGGTTATACATTCTTCTCAAGTGCCCATGGATCTTTTTCCAGGATAGACTACATGTTAGGGCACACTGCAGCTCTCAATAAATATAAAAAATTTGAAATTTTACAAAGCAACTTCTCAGATTATAATGGAATGAAACTGGATATCAATAATAGATAAAACATAAATTCACAAATCTGTGGAGACTGAAAACACACTCCTAAATAACCAGTGGGTGAAAAAAGAAATTGCAAGTGAAATCAGTAAATATATTGAGACAAATAAAACTGAGAATAACACTTACATGAAGACACTCTTGAAAGGAAATTTATAGCCCAAAATGCCTACATTAAAAAAGAAGAAATAGCTAAACTCAAAGATTTAACTGAACAACAAGAGAAACTAGAAAAAGAACAGCAAGCCAATCCCAAAGCAAGCAGAAGAAAAGAAATGCCAAACACATTGTAAAAAAGAAGAGCAACATGGGAGGAACTCCACTGCCTGACCTTGAAAAATATTACAAAGACAGTGGTCAAAACAGCATGGTACTTAACCCACTGAATATACTGGGGGAGAGTGCAAACTGTAGGGCAAACTATTATCTGTGTAGTGCAGCAGTGCCCCAAAATGTGTTCACTGAGTGCGATGAGTGTGCCACAATGATGAGGAAGGTTGTTGGTGTGGGAAGAGTGGGGTGGGGGGTGAGGGGTACACAGGAACCTCGTATTTTTTAGTGTAACTTTATTGTGTGTTGTATCTATCTTCAAAAAAATACAATTTACAAAAATGATGTGGTGGCAAGTGGGGAGTGGGTTATATGGGAACCTCTTATGTTGCTTTTTAATGTTTTTTAATGTAACATTCCTTGTGATCTATTAACTTTAATTTAAAAATTTTTTTTTAATTTAAAAAATAAAGAGAAATGTCAAAAAACAAACAAACAAACAAAAAAAAAAAAAACAGAACAGCATGGTACTGGCATAAACATAGACAAATCAACAGTGAAATTGAATTGAAAGCCCAGAAAATAAACTCTTACCTACATGGTCAGCTGGTTTTTTGACAAACTTACTAAGTCCAGGTTAACAGGACAAAACAGTCTGTTCAACAAATGGTGCTGGAAGAACTGGATATCTATAACCAAAAGAATGAAAGAGGACCCTAATCTCACTCCCTATGCAGGAATCAACTAAAAATGGATCAAAGACCTAAATATAAAAAGCAGAACCAAAAAAAATATTGGAAGATAATGTAGGGAAACATCTTCAAGACCTTGTAGTAGGTGGTGGTTTCTTGGAACTTCCACCCAAATCATGTGCAACAAAAGAAAAAATAGATAAATGGGACTTCCTCAAAATTAAACTGTAAAATATGTATATACCACATTTTGTTTATCCATCCACTTGACCATAGATATGAGGTCTGTTTCTGAACCATCAGTTCAGTTTCACTGGTCTTTGTGAATATCTTTATGCCAGTACCATGCTGTGGCTAGGTGATATGATTTGAAGTCCGGAAGTGAGTGTCCTCCAACTCCACTCTTCCTTTTTAAGATATTTCTGGCTTTTCAGGGCCCCTTACTCTTCCAAACAAATTTCATAATTCTATTTTCCATTTCTTAAAAGATGTTGGTAGAATTTTTGAATAGGGACTGCAATGAATCTCTATATCCATTTGGATAGATGGGGTATATACATATGCTTGAATTGACATCTTAATGACATTTACTCTTCCAATTCATGAGCACAAAATGTTCTTCCATATATTTAGATCTTTTTAAAATTTATTTTAGCAATACATTGTAGTTTCCTGAATACAAGTGTTTTACATCCTTGATTAAGTTTATTCCTACATATCATATTTGATTGTTCATTTGCTGTTGGAAATGGATTTTTTTTCCTGACTTGCTCCTCAGATTGCTCATTATTAGTATATAGAAACACTACTGATTTTTGCATATTTTCCTTGTATCCTGACACTCTACTGAAATTGTTTATTAGCTCTAGCATCTTTGTTGTAGATTTTTCAGGACTTCCTAGGTATAGGATCATATCACCCATGAATAGTGAAAGTTTTATTTCTTCCCGATTTGGATGCCTTTTATTTCCTTTTCTTGCCTGATTGCTATAGTTAGAACATCAAGTACTATAATGAACAACAGTGGTGACAGTGGGCATCCTTACCTTGTTCCCAATCAGAATGGGAAATCTTTTGAGTCTTTTACCATTGAAAATGATAACTCTGGGTTTTTCATATATGTCCTTTATGATGAGAAATTTTCCTTCAATTCCTATCTTTTATAGTATTTTTATCAAGAAAGGATGCTGGGGGAAACGGACTTTGGCCCAGTGGTTAGGGCGTCCGTCTACCATATGGGAGGTCCACGGTTCAAACCCCGGGCCTCCTTGACCCGTGTGGAGCTGGCCAGGTGCAGTGCTGATGCGCGCAAGGAGTGCCGTGCCACGCAAGGGTGTCCCCCGCGTGGGGGAGCCCCACGCGCAAGGAGTGCACCCGTGAGGAAACCCACCCAGCGTGAAAAGAAAGAGCAGCCTGCCCAGAAATGGTGCCGCCCACACTTCCCGTGCCGCTGATGACAACGGAAGCGGACAAAACGGAAGCAGACAAAGAAACAAGAGGCAGCAAATAGACACCAAGAACAGACAACCAGGGGAGGGGGGAAATTAAATAAATAAATAAAAATCTTTAAAAAAAAAAAAAGAAAGGATGCTGTATTTTGTCAAATGCCTTTTCTGAATCAATTGAAAGGATCATGTGATTTTTATGAAATAACAAAGATCAGAGAATAAATGAAATTGAGAACAAAAAACAAAATGAGAATAAACAAAACAAAAAGTTGTCTCTTTGAGATTAACAAAATCAACAAACCCTTAGCTAGAATGACAAAGAAAAAAGAGAGAAGATGCAAATAAATAAAATAAAAAATGAAAATGGGGACATTACTACTGACCCCACAGAAATAAGAGATTATAAGAGCTCACTGTGAACACCTGTATGCCAACAAACTAGACAATGTAGATGAAAGAGACAAATTCCTAGGAATACATGGACAACCTACCCTGAACCTAAAAGAAATAGAAGACCTCAACGAGCCAATCATAAGTAAAAAAGATTGAAACACTTACTAAACAACTCCCCAAAATGAACAGTCCAGGACCAGATGATTTTACCTGTGAGTTCTATGAAGCATTGAAAGATTTAATACTAATCTTACTCAAACTCCTCCAAAAATTTGAACAAGAAGGAATGCTACCAAACTCATTCTGTGAAGCCAATATCAAAGCCAGGTAAAGACATTATAAAAAAAGAAAATTACAAATCCATTTCTCTAATGAATATGGATGCAGAAATACTCAAAAAAATACTTGTTAATCGAATCCAACAACACATTAAAAGAATTATACATCATGAAAAAATGGGTTTTGTACCAGACTTGCAAAGGTGGTTCAACACAAGAAAATCGATAAGCATAATACACCACATTAATAAATCAAAAAAGAAATTCCTTCTTCTTGCTTTGGGAATACTTTGGTGTTGTTTTTCTAGTTTCTCCAGCTGCATAGTTAGGTCATTAATTTTAGCTTTATTCATTTTTAATGTGAGCATTGAGGGCTATAAATTTCCCTCTCAGCACTGGCTGTGCTGCAACCCATGGGTTTTGATATGTTGTGTTCTTGTTTTCATTTGTCTCAAGATATTAATTGATTTCCCTCACAGTATCATCTTTAGTGCATTGATTATTTATGTTGTTTAATCTCTATATATTTATGAATTTTCCTTTTTCTGCCTGTTGTTGATTTCCAGCTTTATTCTATTATGACCAAAGAAAGTGCTTTGTACTATTTCTACCTTGCTGAATTCATTGAGATTTGTTTAGTGATCCAACATATGATCTATCCTTGAGAATGATCTCTGAACACTTGAGAAAAATGAATATCCTGTTCTTACAAATTGCAATGTTCTGCAAATGTCTATTAAATTTAGACCATGTGGATAAGACATTCAGTAAGTCCACAGATGGTAGGTTTGGAAGAAGCATTGCATGCGGGGAATATAAAACAATATCCAGAGTATGTGTCCATTTCATTTAAAACAAATCACTGCCCCTTTCCTGGTGGACGTGGTCCAATGTAAATCAACTTGCCACCAGGTAGCAGGCTGATCACCTTGGGGGAATGGTGCCATATTGGTGGCTGAATGTGGGTCTCTACAGCTTGCAGAATGGGCACTCAGCAGTGGCTGTAGTGAAATCAGCCTTGGTTAAGGGAAGTCCATGTTTCTGAACCGATGCATAACCTCCATCCCTACCTCCATGGCCACTTTGTTCATGAGCCCATTGGGCAATTGCAGGAGCAGTGGGGAAGGAGGCTGAGAATTAGCCACAGAGCAGGTCATCTTGTCCACATGATTAAAATCTTCCTCTGCTGAAGTCACCCTCTAGTGAGCATTCACATGGAACACAAATATTTTCATGTGTTTTGCCCATTTAGAAAGGTCTATCCATATACTCTACCCCAGACTTCTTTGTAACCAATTTTCCAATCATGCTCCTGATAAGTTTCTGAGCTTCCAGTCAAACCATTGGCAACAGCTCAGGAATCAATGAACAGACAAACCTCCAGTCATTTCTTCTTCCAAGCAAAATGAACAACCAGGTGCACTACTTTAAGTTCTGCCTGCTGGGAGGACTTACCCTCACTACTGTCCTTCAGGGACATACCAGAAAGGGGTTACAATGCTACAGCTGTCTTCTTTTGTGTGGTACCTGCATATAATGCAGAACCATCTGTGAACTAGGCCCAAGTTTTCTCTTCCTCAGTCAATTTATTTTAAAGGACTCCACAAGAGGTCAAAGTTCTGGGCTGATAAAGAGAAAGTAACATGGCAGTGGTGGTGACCATGGACATTTGGACTACTTCCTCATGTAACTTACTTTTACCTTCAGGACTTACTCAAGCCCTAACTCATATATACCACTTCCACTTTATGATGGAGTGCTGCTGTGCACACCCAAATTATGGTTTGGTGGGTCAGGCAATACCCAGCTCATGATAAGCAACTCAGGTCTCATGGTAAGTTGATGGACCATGGAGCAGGAGCAGGCCAAAAGTTGTTTCTCAAAAGGAGAGTGGTTATCTGCAGAGGATGGCAGAGATTTGCTCCAAAATCCTAAGGGATTGCCTTGTGATTCTCTTATAGGGACCTGCTAAGGGCTCCAGACAGCATTTCTACTCGTCACAGAAACTTCCAGCACCACTCGATCTGCTGGATCATATGACTCAAATGGTAGTGCAGCTTGCACAACAGCCTGGACCTGTCACAGAGCCTCCTCTTCTTCAGTTCCCAAACAAAACTAGCAGCTTTTCTGGTCACTCAGTAAATGGTCTGAAGTAGCATGCCCAAATAAGGAATGTGTTGTTCCCAAAATGCAAAGAGATCAATAAAGCATTGTGCCTCTTTTTTGGTTATAGGAGTAGCCAGATGCAACAGCTTATCCTTCACGTTAGAAGGGATATCTCAACATACTACTGGACACCTAGAAATTTCACTGAGGTGAAAGGCACCTGTATATTTGTTGGATTTATCACCCATCCTCTCTCACACAAATGCCTTACCAATAAATCTAGAACTTTGCTACTTCCTGTTCACTAGGTTCTATGAACATGATATCATCAATATAATGGACCAGTGTGATGTCTTCTGGGTGAGAGAGATGACCAAGACCTCTGTGCACAATATTATGACATAGAGTTGGAGAGTTGATATACCTCTGAGGAATAACAATGAAGGTATACTGCTGGCTTTGCCAGAGGAAACCAAACTGTTTTTGGTGGTCCTTACTAAAGGCAATTGAGGAAAAAGCATTTGCCAGATCAAGAGCTGCATACTGGGAACCAAGGAATGTGTTGATTTGATTGAGTAATGAAACCATATTTGGGATAGCAGCTGTGATTGGAGTCACCACCTGGTTAAGTTTATGATAATCTACTGTTATCTTCCAAGATCCATTTGTTTTCTCCACAGACCAAATAGGAAAGTTGAATGGGGATGTGGTGGGAATCACCACCCCTGCATTCTTCAGATCCTTGATGGTAGCACTAATCTTTGTAATCACTCCAGGAATCCAGTATTGCTTTTTTAAAAAAAAGATTTATTTTTATTTATTTTCCTTCCCTTCCCCCCCCACCCCAGTTGTCTGTTCTCTGTGTCCATTCACTGTGTCCACTTCTATTCTTGTCAGTGGCACCAGGAATCTGTGTCTCTTTTTGTTGCATTATCTTGCTGCATCAGCTCTCCATGTGTTTGTGCAGTGCCATTTCTGAGCAAGCTGAACTTTTTTTTTTCACATGGGGTGGCTCTCCTTATGGGGCGCACTCCTTGCATGTGGGGTTCCCCTACATAGGGGACACCCCTGTGTGGCATGGCATTCCTTGCACACACCAGTACTGCATGTGGGCCAGCTCCACATGGGTCAAGGAGGTCCTGGGTTTGAACTGTGGACCTCCCATGTGGTAGGCAGACTCTCTAACCATTGAGCCAAGTCCACTTCCCCAGTATTGCTTTTGATTTAATATTTTGCAGTTCTAGTGACTTTCACTTGGCCTTTCCTACCATAATAGCCCTCACTGCACAAGTCGGATCCAATGTGGGTATTCTGCTGGTAACTGAGTATGTCTATTCCAATTATGCATTCTGGAACTAGGAAAATAACCACAGAATGGTTCCCATGGACCCAACATGAGATGAACCTGAGCTGAAACTCCATTAATCTCCCAACCTCCATAAGCCTCTACTCTGACTCATGGACCACAGTGATATTTTGGGTCTTTCTGGAATTAATGTCACTTCTTAACCTGTGTCTGATAATCCCTGAAATGTCTGATCATTTCCTTTTCCCCAATGCACAGCTACTCTGGTAAAAGGCCATAGGTCTCCTTGAGGAAAGCTGTGAGGAAGATTAACAGCATAAATTTTTTTCAGTGTAACAAGATCCTTCCCCAAATAGACCTGCCTTCTCCTCATTCAAGGAGCTCTGGGTCTGTAAACTGTCTCAAGTCTGGGAGGTAATTAAGGGGCCATTATTCTCTGTGTCAATAATTTTAATTAGGGTTTTGTTCACTTGATGTAGAACTCTTCTTCCTATACAGAACCAGAAGGAATTTAGTAGACTGCCTGTATTGGCCAAATGAATGCTGAGGCAAAGTACCAGAAATCTGTTGGGTTTTATAAAGTGTATTTATTTGAGGTAGACACTTAGAGTTACCAGGCCATAAAGTGTAATTTCTTCCCTCACCAAATCTGTTGCCATTTGTTGGAGCAAGATAGCTGCCAGTCTCTGCAAGGGTTCAACCTTCCTCTTCCTCCTAAAGCTCCATGTCCTAGCTCCATCTGTTCTCAGCTGTAGATTAGCATAAGGTTTGTTTCTCTCCCCAGAGCTTATTTATTTCCAGGGTTTGCTGCTCTGTTCTCTCCACAAGACTAGCAGTGAACTATTAGGCTCTGCCATATGTAATTAGCTCTCTTCCTCTGTGTTCTTCTTCTCTGTATTTACTTCCTGGGGCTCCAGCTTCAAAACTCACACTCCGTTCTCTGCCATGTCATTTTCTCTGTAAATCCTCCTCCCCCTTGGGACTCACCTACTGTTATGGCCAAATCAAAACCCCAATAGTGGAACCTCTAAATTTATACTCTGGTTTCTCTTCAGATCATATAAATCTTTGACCTTTAAATTTAATATGATCTAATACATCCAGAAAAACCAACCCGTTTACAAACATAATCCAATATCTATTTTTAGAATTCATAAACAATATCAAACTTCTATACCACCCAGCCACCAACACTTTGCATTGATTTGGAACAATTGTTACAATTGATGATAGCACATTTTAATAATTGAACTACTAAGGTCTTTTCTTTAGCATAGTATTTCCTGTTTCTGTAGTGTAGATCCATTGATTCTTTTATTTATTTTTCATTCCGTTATCATATGTACAATATAACATTTTCCCTTTAATCATATTGACATATATATGTATTTTAAACCGCATTCCCAATAATTTGGTACCATCAACACCACCTATTACCAAAATATTTACATCAATCCAATTACAACATTTCTGTACAATTTGAGCCTTAACTTCCCATTCCCTATGCGCACTCCATCCCCTTTTAATCTATATTCCAGATTGTGACTATATGAGTTTGCTTTCTCTCATTGCTTTGTATCAGTAAGATCAGAGAAAAATTTTCAATTTGTGTCTGGTGTATTTCCCTCAACACGAAGTCTTCAGTGGTTCATTCATGTTGCTCCATGTATCAGAACTTCATTTCTTTTTAAAGCTGAATAATATTCCATTGTATGTATGTAACACATTTTATTATACATTTTTCCATTGATGGGTACTTGAGTTGGTTACATCATTTGGCAATTGTGAATAATGCTGCTATGAACATCTGTGTGCAAATATATGTTCAAATCTCTTCTTTCAATTATTTGGAGTATATAATAAATAGTTGGATTGCTGGGATCATGTGGTAGTTTTGTACTTAGCTTTTAGAGGAGCCACAACACTTTACATTGCCACCTGGAATGAATGTTTCTATTTCTCTTCATCCTTTCCAACACTTGTTAAATTTAAAAAACAGCACCCATTCTTATGAGTGTGAAGTGGAATCTCATTGTGGTTTTATTTGCCTTCCCCTGATGGCTACTGATGTTAAGCATCTTGGCCTGTGCTTTCTGGCCATTTGTATTTTTTTTCAGGGAGATATCTATTCAAGTCTTTAGCCCATTTTTTTAATTGAGTTGTTTGTCTTTTTGTTAATTTGAATGATTTGTTCCTATATTCTGGATATTAAACAAACTTCATATATTTGGTTTCCAAATATTTTCTCCCATTTTTTAGGTGGTTTTACTTTTGTGAAAAAGTCCTTTGAGGCAGAAAAGTTTTAATATTGATGAAGTCCCATTTATCTATTTTTTTCCTTTGTTTTTATGCTTTGGGTGTAAAGAAAACATTACTAACATATGCTGCTGAAGATGCTACCTTGACCTGTATTTCCTTGTAGGAGTTTGATAGTTCTAGCTCTTATATATAAGAGTTGGATCCATTTTAATTTGACGTTTCTATGTGGTGTGAGGTAGGGGCCCTCTTTTTTATGCAAATGAAGATCCATTTTTTCCAAATTCTTTTTGAAGTGCATGTTTTTTGCCTCTTGTCAAAAATCAGTTGAGGAGACTTCTGGGAAGATGGAGTATTACAGAGGCACGGGGATCACTTCTCTCCCAGAAAAATAACTAGAGGACTCATGGAGATGGTCTTGAGCACTGTTATAGGGTTTAAGACACCAGAGGCAGAGTTGACACCATCCAGAAGAAAGAAGGGTGATGTAAAGGAGTCCCTGCTGGCTGGATAAACTCCATGAGTAAAGCTGCTGCAGCAGCTGCTGGTGCCACACACCCACCCTCAGAGCAAGCAGCAGTCTTTGAACTGCAGTGGCTGTATGCTGAAGCAGCAGTGGACTTAAGGGGTTGCAGGGGTCCTCTTACCCAAACGTAGAGAAGGAGTGACATGGACTACAGCAAATTCAGTTTTTTGTCAGCAAACTTGGTCTTCTGTGTTGGAAGGGTTGCACACCTACAGGTTAGGTAAGGCCATGATATTATTTGCTCTGAGGACTTGCAGGAAGCTAAAGATAATTTACCTTCAAAACAGCCCTCCCTGCTTCCCTGGGGTGGTTTCTGAAGGCACAGAGGGAGGGAAAGTTCTACTGGCCAAAAGAGGAGATCAACTTCTGAGAAACTTTGTTTGCAAGGCTTGGCCCACCATGAGGACATTGCTTCTGCATCACCCATGAGGGTAGAGATACAGTAAATTGTTTCCCTCCTAGTATCTGAGGTCTAAGCTGAGAAATCTGCTGAAGATCATCCACTGGCAGAGCAGAAAAGTGCACAAAAAGAAGGGAAAAAGAATAAATAATAAACAAATAGATAAAGGTGGCAATCAGGAGCCTTTAATGTCCTCCTATCTAAGGACCTTCAAAAATGGCCTGCACCCCATTACTCAGTCCTTAGCCCTGGTTTGAACAAGCAGGGCAATCATAAATATCTAGAAAAAGTTTAATCAAGAATCAAAGAATAGTGATAGCACACAACTACTTAACAATAAATCCCTAGGCAATAAAGAGCAGTTGAACATCAGAGTAAACTCGGTATCACAATCAGATGTCTAGACGTCAGCAAAAAATGACAAGCCATACTATGAAAAAGAAAGATATGACTCAGGCCAAGGAACAAATCAGAGATCCAGGTAAGAAACAGGTTTTAAAACAACTAATTAATGAGATTCATACAAATCTCCTAAATCAAATCATGGAGTTGAAGGACAACTTGTCTAAAGAAATAAAAGACATTAAGAAGACACTGGTGGGAAGTGGACCTGGCTCAAGTAATAAGGCCTCTAGCTACCATATAGGATGTCCTGGGTGCAATTCCTAGGGCCTACTGGTAAAAAAGAAGAAGAGAAACATGCCTGCATGGTGAGCCAGTGCCCACATAGTGAGCCAAGTGGTCATGCGGTGAGACAAGTGCCCATGTGATGAGCTGAGTGCCCATGCAGGTGCCTGTGTGGCAAGCCAAGTGCCCACATGGCAAACTGAGTGTCTATGCAGTAAGCCAAGTGCCCAAGTGAGTGCTTACATGGTGAGCCAGTGTCCGTGTGGCAAGCCAGTGCCCACACAGAGAGCCAAGTGCCCACATGACTGCATGTGTGGCAATCCAAGTGCCTGCATGGTGAGCCACGTTCCCATGTGAGTGCCCACATGGTGAGCCAGTGCCCAATGACAGATACAACCCATTATAAATCTTGCCATAACCTACAGAATTGGGTGGGAAAGAGTGAAAATACAATGTAAACTTTAACCCACACTTAGTGGCAATGCTCCAAGATGTATTCATCAATTGCAGTGAATGTACTTTACTAATGAAGGATTTGTTAATATGGGAAAATGTGGGAGATGTGGGGAGTAGAACATATGGGAACCCCCTATATTTTTTATGTGATGTTTGTATAGTCTACGTATCTTTAAAAAATAAAATAAAGAAGACACTGGGTGAGTACAAAGAGACTTCTGAAAATGCCTTAGAAGGAAATGATGAAACTATTATGACAAACTAGAGAAAAGGCTGTCCATCTGTAGCAATTTGATATTGTTTATGAATTCCAAAAATAGACATTGGATTATGTTTGTAAACTCATCTGTCTGAGGTTTCACTTTTACTTGGTTAAATTATGATTAGGGCTTTGATTGGGCCAATCAGTAAGGCATTGAGTCTCTGCCTCTTGGTGGGTGGAGACTCACAGATAAAAGACATGGCAAAAGACATGGGAAGCAGATTTGGCCCAATGGATAGGGCATCCACCTACCACATGGGAGGTCCACCGTTCAAACCCAGAACCTCCTGATCTAAGTGATGAGCTGGCCCATGCACAGTGCTGATGCATGCAAGGAGTGCCTTGCCATGCAGGGGTGTCCCCGTGTAGGGGAGCCCCATGCACAGGAGTGAACCCTGTAAGGAAAGCCACCCAGCACACACACACAAAAAAAACCCTGCAGCCTGCCCAGGAGTGGTGCCACACACATGGAGAGCTGACACAGCAAGATGACACAACAAAACAAGACACAGATTCTGGATGCCACTGACACAAGCAGACACAGAAGAACACAAAGTGAATGGACACAGAGAGCAGACAACTGGGCAGGGGGAAGGGGAGAGAATTTAAAAAAAAAAAGACATGGCAAAAGACAGAGTTGGGAGTTTTGAAGGCTGAAACCCTGGGAAGTAAACACACAGGAGAAGGACACAGAAGACTAGAGATGACTCCTTAGACATGGCAGAGGCCCTGGGAAGAGAGATGAGCCATTCATCTGAGAGTTCACAGCTGGTCTTGTGGAGGGAGTAGAGCAAGTGAGCCCAGAAAGACTCGAGCCCTGGGGAGAGAGGCAAAGCCTAGAGAGCCTCATAGTCTACAGCTGACCTTGTGGAGAAAACAACAGTTGAACCCAGAGAGAAATGAGCCCCAGGAGAGAGACAAGACTTATCCTAGCCTACAGCTGATATTGGAAAAAGCTGAGACCATGGAGCCTTAAGAGGAAGAGGAAGGCTGAACATCATCAGCCATCTTGCTCCAACATGTGGCAACAGACTTTGTGAAGGAACTGATTTATGCTTTATGGCCTGAAAACTGTAAGCTTCTATCCCAAATAAATATCCTTTATAAAAGCCAACAGGTACCTGATATTTTGTGTCAGCACCACTTTGGCTGACTAATACAGCATCTTTTAAAGATATAGAGATCGACTCCTGATGTTATATGGAAGGGAGATTTTGAAAATGGCAGGCTGAAGAGCTTGCCAAAGCAACTCAGAGAAGGTGGCTTGGCTTCTTCTTGCAGCTAGACAAAAGAGGTGCACTGAGAACTGAATTTTGGGGGACAAAGAAACCAGGAACTGATTCCAGAACTTCCAAGCTTCTGGAAATCAAATCCCCAAATGATAGTGCCCCATTTGAGGAATTAACTAAACTTGGACTTAGTAAGCCAGGATTTAAAAGGCAATTATCAATGAAAGACTTATGGAAAGTGTTACTGTCTCATGGCTTGAATCCATAGTTCCTGCATGCTAAACCAACATGTTTTTTGTGATATCTGTATGACTAAAACCACTGTCATCCTGGACTAAAAGGAACATGGAGGGGAGAGATAGAAAGAAAATGGCTCTTTAAGAGGAAAACCAGGGATGCTGAGGTCTGTAATTAAGACATCTCCTTGGACTGAGAGAGGAACCCCACCCATGTGTACAGAGAGGGTGAGTTGGCCCTAGAATTTGAAGAGGGTTGCTGTTCAGAGAGGATTTTTCTGCCCCAGCCCACAACAAGGGTGGATCAAATTCCCCATGGGTTGGGGAGAGTGAGGTTGACATCCCAGTACTCTGAGGGAGGGTGGACCTGTTCCCCATAGGTTGGGGATAGTGAAGTTGACACTCCATTTCTCTGAGAGAGGTGGGTCTATTCCCCATAGATTAGAGAAAGCAAGGCCACCACCTCACTGCTCTGAGGAGATTGGGCCTGTTTGCCACAGAATAGGGAGAGTGTTGTCACCACCTCACCATACTAAAGGATTTGAGACATTACCCCAGAGATTGGGTAAACTGTGGCCATCACCCCAATGTTCTTGGAGGAGGATGTCTGGAGCTCAGTCACCACCCAGATGCTTGATAAGGGTTGAACAAATAAATTTGTCATTGGGTTAGCCTGTGGAAATGGAGAGTCCCCATGGAGCCCCAAGGGGAAGAAACCATTGAAAAATCTAATGGTATATGCCCTGCAGGTTTTTGGAGCTGTTGGGGACCAGTGATGAATGTTATCCTCCCAAATTCTCCTTGTGGTATTGCAAATGTTCATCCTATGTCTGTTCCTCTGTATATGGGAAACAGATAACTTGCTTTGTAAGTTTCACAGTTCTACAACCAGAATGGACTTTGCCCCAAGACAAACTGTATTTCTATAACTGCGATGTGATTTTGTAGTTAGCATTACTAACTGAAAAGATTTAATATTTTAATGTCTTTTTTGGAATTCAGAGGGTGGAGTGTGGCAGTTTGGGATAATGTATGACTCCCAAAAAGTGAAATGTTATGTTTGTAAACTAATCTATTTCTGTGGGTATGATACTCTTTGAATGCATTACATTCAGTTGACATGTCTTCATTAAATTATCTGTTAAGATTAAGGCTTTGATTCAACTTCATCAGTAAGGTATAGCTCAGATTGAGTCCTCACCCCATTGGTGGGTTGATATAAATGGACACTCGCTCAAGAAGACATGTGGAAAGAAAGGTCTGTCATATTTGATCCTCAGGTCCCAGGAAGAGATGAGCCACTGACTTGATAGTTTACAGCTGAAGAGAACAGCTAAGCAGCTGAGAAGACTGAGAAAGAAGGAATCCCTATGTCAGCTTATAGGTCAGATTGGAAGAAGCTGGGACCACAGAGACTTAAGAGTAAGAGGGAAAGAGACTACACAGAGATTGCCTGCCATCTTGCTTCTACACATGGCAGCTGACTTTGATGAGAAAGGACCTCTTATGGCACTTTGAGTTGAACTCTTTAGGGCCTTGTAACTGTAAGGTTTTACCCCAAATAAATACCTTTTATAAAAGGCAACAGATTTCTGGTACTTTGCATCAGCAACCCATTGGCTAACACAGGAAAGGTTGGAAAAAGCTATTTCATGCACACCAAAACCAAAAGAGAGCTGGGGTAGCTATACTGGAGTCAGGGAAAAAACAGACTTTAAATGCAAAAAGTTATGAGTTGCAGAATGCCATTATATATGCATAAAAGGGACACTCCACCAGGAAGTAATACAGTCATATATATCTATGCAACTAATGAGGGTGCTCCAAAATACATGAGACAAACTCCTGCAAAACAGAAAGGAAAAATAGGTGTCTCTACAATAATAGTTGGGGATTTCAGCTTACAACTCACATTAACAGATAGAACCCTACATAGAAAATAAACAAGGACACAGAGAAATTAAATAATATGATAAATGAGCTGGAGCTGTCAGACATACAGAACATTGCACACCAAATTAGCAAGTTATACACTTTTCTCAAGTTTTCATGGATTTTCTCCAGAATAGACCACATGTTGGGACAGAAAAGAGGGCACAAAAAATTTAAAAACACTGAAATTATGTAAAGCCACCTCTCTGATCATAATGGAATGAAGCTGGAAATCAATAATAGGTGGGAAAGTGGGAAATCATAAATATATTGAGGGTAAACAGCACACTCCTAAGCAATCTGTGGGTCAAAGAAGTAATTGCAAGAGAAATTAGTAGATATCTCAGAACAAATGAAAAGAATAACACAACTTATTAAAACTTATGGGATACGGTGAAGGCAGTGCTAAGAGAGAAATTTATATCCTTAATTGCCTATATTATAAAAGAAGAGAGCTAAAATAAGAGACCTAACTGAACACCCGGGGTAACTACAAAAAGAACAGCAAACCTGTCCCAAAGCTAAAAGAAAGAAATAACAAAGTTAGAGCAGAAATAAAAGAAATTGAGAGCAAAAAACAATAGAGAAAATTTGTTAAAATCTGGTTCTTTGAAAAAGATCAACAGATCTTTAGGTATCTAACAAAAAAAAGAAGATGCAAATAAATAAAATCAGGAATGAGAGAGGAGATATTAAGAATAATAAGAGGCTATTATGAGAATCTATATGCTAACAAATTAGACAACCTATGTGAAATGGGCAAATTCCTAGAAATACACAACCTACATTGACTCTTCAAGAAATACAGAAACTCAACAAATGAATCAGAAGTAAAGAGATTGAATTTGTAACTAACTATCTTCTTTAAAAAAAGGGCAAGGACCAGATGGCTTCACAGGTGAATTTTACCAAACATTTTGAGGAGAATTAATACCAGTCCTTTTAAATATATTCCAAAACATTAAAAAGAAGGAAAAAATCCATAACACACTTTGTGAAGCCACCACCACCCTAATGCAAAAGCCAGATAAAAATACTACAAGAAATAGAAATTATAGACCAATCTCTCTAATGAACATAAAGACAAAAATTCTTAACAAAATACTTGCAAATTGAATCCGAAAGCATATTAAAAGAATTATACATCATGATCAAAGGGGTTTTACTCCTGGTATGCAAGGGTGTTTCAACATAAGAAAATCAATTAACATTTTTTATATATTGGCAAGAGATTTGAATAGACACTTTTCCAAAAAGGAAATACAAATGGCTAAAAAGCACATGAAAAGATGCTCAAAATCACTAGCTATGCTGCAATAAGAAGAAATGAAATTGGGACATATGTGATAACATGGATGAGTCTTGAAGACATTATACTAAGTGAAGTAAGTCAGACACAAAAGGACAAATATTGCATGGTCTCATTAATATGAACTAAATACAACTAATAAACACATGGAATTAAAACCTGGAGTATAGGTTATAAGAAGATAAGAGGAGGGTTGAGAAGAACTATGGATGCTTAATGTATGTAGAAATTTTAATTAACTTGACTGTAAAAGTGTGGAGATGGGTAGAGTTGATAGTAACACATTATAGTGAGTAGCAACTGGTTTATAAATGGGACTGTGACTGAAAAAGATCGTCTGGGGAAGTAAATGTCAATAGAAAGAAAGCTAAAGAATACAAGAACTGAATAACACAGTGAACCCAGAGGCGGCTGAGAATTGTGATTAAGGGTACAAATGCAAGGGAGTCCTTCTGTGAGCTAGAGCAGATGTACATCACTATTGCAGGGTGATGGGAATATGGAGAAACATGGGAAAACTACAATTGGTGTGATCTATGGACTGTGGTTAACAGCAATACTATAATATTCTTGTATCAATGCCAAGCTGTACTGTGTTGATAATGGAGGTGTATGGAAAACGTGTGCCAAATGTGTGCTATAGAACATGATTGGTGGTAATAATCTGATATTATCTCATAAATCTGTAAAAAAAAATGTTCAACCAGGGTGTGGAGTTGTATGGGAAATCTATACATCTGTATGATAGTTTTGCAAGTTCACAATATCTGTAACAAAAATATATTTTTAAAAAATAGTATGAGTTTGGGGGGAAATTCACCAAATGTAAGATAAGGAATATAGTTGGTAGTAATATTTTGACGATGCTCTTGCATTGTTTGTAATGAATGTTTCACACCAATGCAGAATTGGTGAAGGGTATGTTTTAGACCCCTGTGTGAGGTAATGTATGTTTATTTTGTAAGTTCACCATCTTTACTATACACTTATTATTTATGTGTGTTCATGTATTAATAAAAATTTTAAAAATAAATTTTAAATTTTAAAATTTTTTAAATTAAAAAAATTTTTTAAATCACTAACTATTGGAAATGCAAATCGAAACAGTCTACTAGGCATAAGCAAAGATACAATCTTACACCTAATAGACAAACTGCTATTTAAAAATACAGAAAACTTTAAGTATTGGAGAGGATATGGTAGAATAGGATCACTCATCCACTGCAGGTGAGAGTGTAGAGTGGGGCAAGCACTGTGGAGAACAGTTTGGTAGTTCCTCAGGAAGCTAAGTATAGAACTGCCAAGTGATCAGGCATTCCCTCTAGTAGGAACATACCTAGAAGAATTGAAAGCAGGGACACAAACATATGTGCACACAAATTTTCATCATGGAATTACTCACAGTTGCCAAAAGTTGGAAGCAACCCAAGTGCCCATCAATGGATGCATGGATAAAAAAAAGGAAGAAGAGATATGATGTGAGGGCATTTTCAGGACTTGGAGTTGTCCTGGGTGGTACTGCAAGGACAGATGCTGGACATTGTATGTTCTGCCATGGCCCACTGTGTGGAGGGGGGGAGAGTGTAAACTACTATGTAAACCATTACCCATGTGGTGCAGCAGTGCCCTAAAATGTATTCACCAAATGCAATGAATGTCCCACGATGATGAAAGAGGTTGTTGATGTGGGAGGAGTGGGGTGAGGGGGGTGGGAGGGTATATGGGGACCTCATATTTTTTTAATGTAACATTTTTAAAAAATAGAGAGAAAAAAGGTGATATATAACATGTGATGAAATGTTATTCAGCTATAAGAAGGAATGAAGTATTGACACATGCAACAGCATGAATGACTCTTGCAGATCTTATGTTCAGTGAAGCAAGCCAGTTACTAAAGGACAAATATTGCATGACCTCCCTGATATGAACTTAGGATATTGAGCAGACTCACAAAAATAGCTTGTAAGATAGGTTGCCAGGACATAGAAAGCAAGTACAGAGTGGTGAGGCAATGCTCAGTCTGGACAGAATCTATTGTAAAGAAGATAGGGAGGTTTGGCAGTGGATGGGGTGATGGTGGTGCAATTACATGACTGAGATTAATAATGACTGACTGTGAGTGTGAGCAGTGTTGCAGGGTGCTTTGGGCTATCCATGGAGCTCGGAGGATGGCTGGAGGAAGGAAGAGGTGAACTCTGGAGAAATAAAGGACTATGCTTGAGAATACAATAGTAGGAGTGTTCTTTTTTTCTATGATTGCTAATTTTTTTTAAAATGTTACATTCAAAAAATATGAAGTTCCCATATACCCTGCACCCCCCTCACCCCATTCCTCCCACATCAACAACCTCTTTCAAATAGTAGGAGTGTTCTTTTGGCAACTATGGCAGGGGAGGGTCACTGGTGCAGTATGTCACTGGTAGGGGATGTGTGGGGAAAGGTGCAACTGGGACATGCCTCTATGGAATATGAGTGTGTTTATGTGGTCATAGGGGGTTATCTCAGTGGGTGGAGAACCATACAAAAAACAACAAAATATCACATTCCCATCCTGAGGAGTCCTACGGCATTCTCTAATAGAGTGACAAGAAACTTTAGAGTACATAGGCAGTGACTAATAAAAGAAAATAGACAAATGTGCCAAGCCCTCAACATTAATCCTTGTACATATGAACCTTATTCTTGTAAAATTGAAACCTAGTCTAATAATAACTGTTGCCTAAGAGTTATGTCCTGGAAACCTCCTTGTTACTTATATGAAGTCAAATTCAGCAAATAAACTCACTGCCTTCCACTTCACATGGGATGTGACTCCTGGGGATGAGCTTTCCTGGCACTTAAGGATTATTAACAAGTGCCTAGCAGTGATGCATTTGGAAAAATATCTTGACCAAGGGGGAAAATTAACTACCAAAGGTTTTTTAATTTTTTAATTTGTGGTATAGGAGTGCTCCAAAATGTATTCACCAAATGCAATGAATGTGCCACAATGATGAAAGAGGTTGTTGATGTGGGAGGAGTGGGGTGAGGGGGGGTGGGGAGGGGTATATGTGAACCTCTTATATTTTTAATGTAACGTTTTTTGTGATCTATGAATCTTTATAAAAAAAGACAATTAAAATTTAAAAAGTCCTAGACCACATAAATGTTATATTGAAAATACGTGGGACTCCCATACACCCAACCCCTCCCCTTCCCCATCAGTATCTTTCACCAGCATGGCACACCTACCACACCTAATGAACACACCTTGCAGCATTGCCACCAATCATTACCCGCAGTCCACATCACGGTCTACACTTTGCAATGCACAGTTCCACAATTTCAAAGTGAATTGAGAGGCTATCCCAGAGGGTTAGGCTTATGCATATCTCAGGTGGATCTCACTAACCTACAATAAACAAAGCATCAAACAGGTGCTCCTGAAGGTTCTGGAGAAATCTGGACACTAAGGGCAAGGCACACAACCCTATGAAATCAGCACCTCATCCATGGGCCTTACCTTGGAATATATGATGACCTATTTCCCCACTGTAAAAGAGTTAAGGTCATGTATAATTTCCCTATACTTGATTCTTCTACCCCTCTTTTTGAACTTGTAATTAGCATTTACCTGTTAAATATATGTCCCAGAGATTAAATCATTAGTCTGTACATATGCCGCTTGAGCCCTGAATCTCAGAAGAATTGTGGCCAACACCTATTCTCCAGTTCATTGGATTTGCCCAGACAACTAACAAAATGATTATGATGAACAACCCCCTTCCCCAAAACTGAGAATATATACAACTGCAATCAAACATTTCCTTCCATCTGTCCCATAACATCTAAGCCCTTCTCTATCTGAAGCAGAACAGGCATCACTATGCCAAAATCTTCAAGATTGCTGAATGAAATAACATAAAGGATGAATTCAACCATGGACCAAAGTAGACTTATTATTATTGTAGTAATGTAAGAACCTGTAACATTGAAATAAAGACAATGGTTATCCAATATTCTGAGGGGGGAGGGAGGGAAGAATAGTTGGGACATAGGGCATTTTAGGGCATTGGAATTGTTCTGCATAATATCGCAATGATGGATACAGGTTGTATAAATGATATATAAATGATGCAATAATGTATACATCTTGTATATAACTGTACTGTGCAAAGTGCAAACCATAATGTAAACTATAGACCTTGGTTACTAACAATTTTCCAATATTACTTTATCATTTTTTTAAATTTAATTTTATTTATTCATTTTTTAAAAAAATACTACATTCAAAAAATATGAGATCCCCATTCACCCCCACCACCCCCACCCCATCACTCCCCCCACAGTAACACTCTCCCCCATCATCAGGACACATCCATTGCATCTGGTGAGTACATCTCTGGGTATCACTGCACTCCATAGCCAGTGGTCCACACCATAGCCCACACTCTCGCACATTCCATCCGGTGGGCCATGGGAGGACATACAATGTCCGGCAATTGTCCCTGCAGCACCAGCCAGGACAACTCCAAGTCCCGAAAATGCCTCCACATCTCATCTCTTCCTCCCATTACCCACATCCAGCAGCGACCATGGCCACTTTTTCCACACCAATGCCACATTTTCTCGATTATTAACCACAATAGTTCATGAATAGAATATCATTAAGTCCACTCTAATCCTTACTGTATTCCTCCTTCCTGTGGACCTTGGCTTGGTTGTGTCCATTCCACATCTATGTCAAGAGGGGGCTTAGATTCCACATGGATACTGGATGCAATCCTGCTTTCAGTTGTAGGCACTCTAGGCTCCATGGTGTGGTGGTTGACATTCTTCAACTCCATGTTAGCTGAGTGGGGTAAGTCCAATAAACCAGAGTGTAGGTGCTGAAGTCTGTTGAGGCTCAGGGCCTGGCTATGATATTGCCAGTCCAGAGATTCAAATCCCCTACATATATCTTAAACCCCAGCACCAACTACAATTCCAGTAAAGTAGCATTAAAGGCTTGTGAAAAGAGATCACATCTGAGTCCAGCTCCATCATGCAGAAACACCAACTCCAAAGAAAGGCCAACTGACATGGCAGTGAACTCCATCTGCCATGACCATAAAACCTGTGGGTCTCTTTAGCCCTCAAAAGAACCAATACCTGGGGTTGTATCTACTTTATCTGTCTCTGAGACTTTGCTCAGGTGTGCATAAGGGCAATCCATCTGACAACCTCCAGACTCTTTTTTAGAGACTCATAGCCATATAAACTCATTTGTCCTTTCCATTTCCCCCTTAATTTAGGTCAAACAGCATTTTTAACTCCTGTTATTATATGTAGACAGGGATATTCTGCTGGCCCATGTTGAACTTTTAATGCAAGGTCATTTTCTAGTTACGTTACCAGCTGGTACTTGGTAGTGATCCCTTGTTGCCAGGGAGGTTCATCCCCGGGTGTCATGTCCCACTCTGGGGGAAAGGCAGTGCATTTACATGCTGAGTTTGACTTTGAGACTAGCCACATTTGAGTAACACAGAGGCTATCAGGAGGGAACTCTTAGGCACAGTCCTGCTCTAGGCCTTGTTCTTATTTCAGGTGTATAGGCTCACAAGCATAGTCATTAGTATCAGGGGCTCACTGTTGGACCCTCACTCCTTCCTGGTCCTTTCTGTTGCACCTGGGGGACTGCCGCTGCTCCCCTAGGGACCACAACAGAGACCCCCCTGGCCAGGAACCCAGTACCCCCCCAGCTGTTGTTTTTAATTGTTTCCACTATGAGTATATCCAAACATTTCCATACACCCTGGACACATGCCCTGTATAACTCCCTGTCAACCATATGTCCCCTGTCAATAACATTCCATACCAGTATTCCTCCACTGCCATTGTTGAACCCCTCTGTGATCCAAAACTTCCTGAAAAGTGAAGCCCAATATAATGCCAGGCTCCCTTAATAGTAAAATGGAATATAGCGATGAGTTTAAAGGTTAGGAATAGAATACATGTTGATTTGGAAAAATTCTACATCCTATCTTTTTCTTTTCTTTTTTCCTAATTATTGAGCTTCTCTTCACAAGAGCCTTAGATCACAGTAATTCATATATACAATATACAGTACTACCACACATCCACCATAAAACCTTTTCCCTTCCCACAGCGATAATCTTTTAACTTACTCATATCATATTTACTGAAACTGATGTATAGACTCTGAGACAATAGCTTTCAAACACGGTGACATCTGTGCTTACATTGTGGTCCATAATTTAGGATATACAGTTTTCTAAATTTTTAGTTATCGTATGTTTTACATTATGGTTTACATTATTAGTCTGTCATCCCCTATATGTTTATGGTGTAATATTACATGTTTTATATCCATCCTTGTGTACTCTCGTGAAACTCCTCTCTTGCCCCCACATTTACCTTGGTTCCATCTGTTCAACATCCATTTTCCCCTCCCCTTGGGGCCCACAGCGACAGCCAATCTCCATTTCCTGAGGAGCCATGTCCAGAGATACTTGCAACAGTGTTCAGGGCCTGACTTGCTCAACTGCCCCAATGCCCTGGGAGCCACCCTTTCTCTCGAGAGATACAGTTCCCTTTATTTGATGGCATTAGTCCTCCCCAGGATGTGGGTCCACCCCCACTCTCACTACTTGGGTCTCTACCCAATGGTACAACCCACCCTGGCAAAATGAGCATTCAGACATTCCCCAGGAGTCCGTCCCACGTCAGACCATCCCCTCCAAGTATCCTAAACAGGTAACCCTCCTAGTTATATTTTGATACGGTTTTCTCAGCATTTCACTCTCAACCAACACCTGACACTCTCCTACGTTAGTATGTTGCCCCTCCCTCCCCCCAATTTTTTGGGCAATATTACCCATCCCCCCATCCCCAGCCCCCCTCAAACCCACAAAGCCCCACCCAAAGGCAACCCCTTTCCCCCCTTTTATCTCTTCTTTGTGCTCATACTTACCACCAGCTCATCATAGACTCCACCCCTGCAGACGTCAGCTCACATCCTTCCTCCACCCCCCCGATTTCCTGTAAGCCTATCTTCCAGGCTCTAGCTCTCTGAGGCAGCTTGCTTATTTCATATCATTGAGGTCATGTAGTATTTGTCCTTCAATGCCTGGGTTCCTTCACTCAACATAAGGTTCTCAAGATTCATCCATGTTATCATGTGTGGTTGTAGTGTATTTGTTCTTAAAGCTGAGTAGTATTCCATTGTATGTATATACCACATTTTATTGATCCACTCATTTGATGATGGGCATTTAGGTTGATTCCAACTTTTGGCGATAGTGAACAATGCTGCTATGAACATTGGTGTACATATATCGGTTTGTGTCCTTGTTATTGCTGGGTCATATGGCAAATCTATGGTTAGTTTTATGAGAAACTGCCAAACTGTCCTCCAGAATGGTTGGATCCTTCTGCATTCCCACCAGCAGTGGATGAGTGTTCCCATTTCTTCACATACTCTCCAGCCTTTGTATTCTTCTGTTTTTTTCATAGCTGCCAATCTTATGGGAGTAAGATGGTATCTCACTGTAGTTTTGATTTGCATTTCCCTGATAGCTAGAGATTTGGAGCATTTTTTCATGTGCTTTTTAGCCACTTGTATTTCCTCTTTGGAGAAGTGTCTGTTTAAATCTTTTTCCCATTTTTTAAATAGGTTGTTTATCTTTTTATTTTCAAGATATATGAGTTCTTTATATATGCAAGTTATAAGTCTCTTATCAGATAAATATTTTCTCCCATTGTGTGGGTTCCCTTTTTACTTTCTTGACAAACGCCTTTGAGGTGCAGAAGACTTTAATTTTGAGGAAGTCCCATTTACCTATTTGTTCTTTTGCTGCTAGTGCTTTTGGTGTGATATTCATGAAGCCATTTCCTATTACAAGGTCATGTAGATGTTTCCCTACACTGCTTTCCAAGATCTTTATGGTCTTGGCTCTTATATTTAGGTCTTTGATCCATCTTGAGTTGATCTTTGTGTAAGGTGTGAGATGGTAATCCTCTTTCATTCTTCTACATATGGATATCCAGTTCTCCAGGCACCATTTGTTGAATAGGCCATTCTCTCCCAGTTGAGAGGGTTTGGTGGCTTTATTGAATATTATATGGCTATATATATCAGGTTCTATATCAGAAATTTCAATTTGATTCCATTGGTTTCTGTGTCTCTCCTTATGACAATACCATGCTGTTTTCACTACCATGGCTTTGTAGTATGTTTTGAAGTCAGGTAGTGTGATTCCTCCAATTTCGTTTTTCTTTTTCAATATGTCTTTGACTATTCAGGGCCTCTTTCCTTTCCAAATAAATATCATAGTTAGTTTTCCTAGTTCCTTAAAGAAGGCTGTGTTGATTTTTATTGGGATTGCATTGAATGTGTAGATCAGTTTTGGTAGGATAGACATCTTAATAATATTTAGTCTTCCTATCCATGAACAGGGAATGTTCTTCCATTTATTTAGGTCTTCTTTGATTTCCTTGAACAGTCTTGTATAGTTCTCAGTGTATAAGTTTTTTACATCTTCAATTAAATTTATTCCTAAATATTTGATTTTTTATTTACTATTGTGAATGGTATTTGTTTCTTGATTTCCTCCTGATCTTGCTCATTATTGGTGTACAGAAATGCTACTGATTTTTGCACATTGATCTTATAACTTGCAACTTTACTGAACTCATTTATGAGTTCTAGAAGCTTTGTTGTAGATCTCTCAGTGTTTCCTATGTGTAGGATCATGTCATCTGCAAATAATGAAATTTTGACTTCTTCCTTTCCAATTTGAATGCCTTTTATATCTGGTTCTTGCCTCAGTGCTCGAGCAAGTACTTCTAAGACAATGTTAAATCGAAGGGGAGACAGTAGGCATCCTTGTCTTGTTCCTGATTTTAGAGGGAAGGAATTTAGGATTTCTCCATTGTAAACACTGTTGGCTGTAGGTTTTTCATATATACTCTTTATCATGTTCAAAAAATTTCCTTGTATTCTGATCTTTTGGAGTGTTTTTATCAAGAAAGGGTGCTGTATTTTGTCAAATGCTTTTTCTGCATCTATAGATATAATCATGTGATTTTTTTTCCTTCAATCTGTTTATATAGTGTATTACACTGATTGATTTTCTTATGTTGAACCATCCTTGCATGCCTGGAATGAATCCCACTTGGTCGTGGTGTATAATTCATTTAATGTGTTGTTGAATACGATTAGCAAGTATTTTGTTAAGTATTTTTGCATCTAGGTTCATTAGAGAAATTGGTCTGTAATTTTCCTTTCTTGTGGTGTCTTTGTTTGGCTTTGGTACTAGGGTAATGTTGGCATCATAGAAAGAGTTGGGCAATGATCCTTCTGTTTCAATTTTTTGGAATAGTTTCAGCAGGATTGGTGACAGTTCTTTCTGGAATGTTTTGTAGAATTCACCTGTGAAGCCGTCTGACCCTGGGCTCTTCTTAGTTGGGATGTTTTTAATGACTGATTCTATCTCTTTACTTTTAATTGTTTTTTTGAGATAATGAATTTCTTCTTTCATCAATATAGGCTGCTTATGTGTTTCTAGGAATTTATCCATTTCCTCTGAATTGTCATTGTTGTTGAAATATAGTTTTTCAAAATATCCTCTTATGATAGTCTTTATTTCTGTCGGGTCAGTGGTGATATCTCCTTTCTCATTTCTTATTTTGTGTATTTGCATCTTCTCTCTTTTTTTCTTTGTTAGTCTTGTTAAAGGTTTGTCAATTTTATTGATCTTCTCAAAAAACCAGCTCTTGGTCTTGTTTACCTTTTCAAGTGCTTTTTTATTTTCTATTTCATTTAGTTCTGCTCTTATCTTTGTTATTTCCTTCCTTCTTCTTCCTGTTGGATTACTTTGTTGTTTTTTTTCTAATTCCTCCAAATGTGCAGTTAGTTCTTCAATTTTTGCTCTTTCTTCTTTTTTGATATATGAATTTATGGCTATAAATTTCCCTCTCAGTACTGCTTTTGCTGCATCCCATAAATTTTGGTATGTTGTGTTATCATTATCATTTGTTTCAAGGTAGTCATTGATTTCTTTTGAGACTTCCTCTTTGACCCACTGTTTTTCTAAGAATATGCTGTTTAATTTCCAAATCATGGTGTGAAATCTGGGCCTCTGGCCCTTGCATAATACCAGCTTCACTCCACTGTGGTCAGAGATATTATTTTGTATGATTTTGATCTTTCTGAATTCAATAAGCTTTTCTTTGTAGCCTAGCATATGGTCTATTTTGGAGAATCATCCATGTGCCCTTGAGAAAAATATATATCCTGCTGTGTTTGGGTGTAATGATCTATATATGTCTATTAGATCCAGCTCCTCTAATATACTGTTCAAATATTTTGTTTTTTTAGTGATTCTCTTTTGAGATGTTCTGTCCAGAGTTGATAGTGGTGTATTAAAATCCCACACTATAATTTTAGATGCATCTATTCTTTCACTTAGTTTTTCCAGCGTTTGCCTCACATATTTAGAGGCAGTCTTGTTAGGAGCATAAATATTTATGATTGTTCAATCTTCTTGACATATTGTCCCTTTCACTAATATGTAGTATCCTTCTTTATCTCTCACAATTGTTTCACATTTAAAGTCTATTTTGTCTGATATTAATATAGCTACTCCTGCCTTTTTTTGGTTATTGTTTGCTTGTATGATTGTTTTCCAACCATTCACGTTCAGCCTCCATGAGTCTCTGGGTCTAAGATGTGTGTCTCTTGTAGACAGCATACGGATGGGTCATATTTCCTTATCCAATGTCCCAGTCTGAATCTTTTGATAGGTGAGTTTAATCCATTGGCATTCAGTGTTATTACTTTCAAGGAATTATTTCTGTTAGACATATTTTGATTGGACTTGTGTTTGTCATATTTTTTTCCCTTCTCTTTTTGTCTTTTTTGTTGCTCTTACACTCTCCTCCAACTCTGCCTGTCCTATTTTTTCCTTTCTTCCTGCAGAACTCCCTTTAGAATTTCTTGAAGAGGAGGTTTCTTGTTGGCATACTCTTTCAGTTTCTGTTTATCTGAATATTTTGAACTCTCCATCATTTTTGAATGCCAGTTTAGCTGGATAGAGTATTCTTGGTTGGAATTTTTTTCTTTTAGTACCTTGAGTATATCATACCACTGCCTTCTTGCCTCCATGGTTTCAGATAGAAATCAGCGCTTAATTTTATGGAGCTTCCCTTGTATGTGATGGTTTTCTTTTCTCTTGCTGCTTTTAGAATTTTCTCTTTGTCTTGAGAGTTGGATAATTTGACAAGTATATGTCTTGTGGTGGGCCTCTTGGGGTTTATGATGATTGGGGTGTGCTGTGCTTCTTGGATATGTACATCTGTCTCTTTCAGTAGATTTGGGAAGTTTTCAGCCATTATTTCCTGCAACACTCCTTCTGACCCCTTTCCCTTCTCTTCTCCTTCTGGAATGCCTATAATAAGTATGTTTGAACATTTTGCATTGTCATTCAGGTCCCTAAGTCCTAGTTGGATTTTTTTCTATCTTTTTATCGATCAATTCTACTATCTGTTTGATTTCCAATGTACTGTCTTCCACATCACTAATTCTCTGCTCTGCCTCTTCTAGTCTGCTGATATTTGCTACAAGTGTATTTTTGATATCTTGAACTGTGGTGTGCATTCCCATCATATCTGTTATCTTTTTGCGTATGTCTGCAATTTCCCCTCCAAGTGTTGTCTTCATGTTGTTAACCTCTTCCTTTACTTCATTAAATTTGTCAGTGATAAATGTTCTGAGATCTTTAATTACTTGTGTGAAGTTCTGCTCCCCTTCCTGGTTTTCAGTTTGTTGATTGGATTCAGCCATGTTTTCCTGATTACTGGTTTGGTTTGTAGATTTTTGTTGCTGTCTCGTCATCATTTTATCTTGACAGGTTTAATCAGTTCCTTAGCTTCTTTGTCTAGTCTTGGGGATTAATTAGCTGTTGTTTTTGCATAAGTGTTATATCTTCTCTTTGTCACTTTGTTCTTCTTATTCTAATTTCTTATTGCTGGTTGAGTTCACTTTAAAGGAAAATATTAGGGCCAGGGAAAGGCAATTGTGTAAGCAAGGAAAAAGTGTAAAGTAGTATTGGTGATAAATGTTAACAGAGCAATAATATGAGATATGGGAGGATGGATATTTGATTCATGTAAGTTGTGTAGAGTTATAGCAGTAGGTAGAGTACCTATAATGAGGTAGTCGACTGAATATGGGAGGAATATGGTATGAATTAAAAAGCTAGTGTTTTCATAAGAGAAGGAAAGAGAAAAGAAAGGCAATAGTTTCAAGAGTGGATAACAGACAGAAAACAAAACAAAGGTATTAGAAATTAAGAGTTAGACACTTTGTGGATCAAAGAAAGGGAGGTGGAATATAGGAGAGACAGTAGATATTGGGGGATATCAAGATGTAGGGGAAAGGGGATAGTGTAGGTAGCCAAAATCAATTCACACAGAAATGAGGCAGCGGAGGATGAGGAAACCCAGCAAATGTGAGGTGTTCCCTGCAGTACCTATTGTATAATTAAGATAAAATAAAATAAGAGGAAAATGAGAGACGAGAGAGAGAAAAAAAAGAGAAGAAAGGAAGAAAGAAAAAGGGGGTGGGTAAAAAGAGGGGAACAAGTATGGAAAAGAAAAAAAGATATAGAACAACCACAACCACAACAACAACACCAAAAAAGCAACCCTAAATAACTGGGAAAAAAAAGACTTTGAGGGATACGCTGGGAGAAAAGACTAGGAGATAATGCAACGTTAGCAATCAGGACATTAAAAAATAAATGTAAAATAAAAATAAAAACAAAACAAAACAAAAAAGAAAAAACACAAACGTTGAGGGCTAAGACATTCAAGGACCTCAGATAGACCGCAGGGCGTGATGGATTCAGGGATGGAAAGTCTGAGATATTGAAGACTCAAGAGGTGTGAGTCTCTGGGGTGTGGGCCACCAAGATTTAGGGGACTCAGACCTGGCAACCTCAAATATGGTTAACAGGGAGCCTTGGAGAACCACAGTGCAACACAGCCTTCAGGGATCCCTGCAGCTAGGTGCCAGCCCTATGGGAGAGGTCACATCCACAAACTCTATCCTATGTGTCTGAACCCCGCAATTCACTCACTCACTGGGGTCTATTCTGTGGATGTATCACCAATTTGAATTCAGGACACCTCCCACCCTGTAAGGCCCTGGAACAGCCACCTGGGGGTGCCTCTACACTGCAGCCAATTTAATGATGCAGATCAGTAGCCAGGCCCAGGGGTGGGGCTCCAGCCAGAAATGCTGATAACAGAGTCCAAAATTCCCACACTTCGCAAAATATTCCCCTAATCGGCTTCCAGATGTCCTGGTCTTTTCTCCCATTTTATCCCCTAAGGTCCTTTTTCATTTATTTAGTTTTTTTCTCTTTTTCTTTTTCTTGCTTTTTTCTCTCCCTTTTCTTTGCCCCCCCATCTCTTCTCTTTTTTCTCTTTTTCTCTCTTTTTCTTCTTTTTTATTTTATTTTCTTTATATAATAAGTGCTGCAGGAAGTGCCTCACAGATTCAATGCAATCCCAATAAAAATCAGCACAGCAACTTAATGAACAATAAAAACTAACTATGAAGTTTATTTGGAAAGAAAACAGGCCTCAAATAGCCAAAGACATATTGAAAAAGAAAAATGAAACTGGAGGAATCACACTACTGGAGTTCAAAACATACTGCAAAGGTACAGTAGTGAAAACAGCATGGTATTGGCACAAGGATAGACACACTGACCAATGGAACTGAACTGAGAGTTCTGATATAGATCCTCATATATACAGTCATCTGATATTTGACAAGGCCAGCAAGCCCACTCCGCTTGGAGAGAATGGCCTCTCCATCAAATGGCGCCTAGAGAATTGGGCATCCATATGCAAAAGAAGGAAATACCTTATACAAAAATCAACTCAAGATGGATCAAAGACATAAATATAAGAACCAAGACCATGAAGACCTTGAAATACATCGTAGGGAAGCATCTTATAATAGGAAATGGCTTCATGAACTTCACACCCAAAGCACGAACAGCAAAAGAACAAATAGATAAAGGGGACTTCCTCAAAATTTAAGTCTTTTTCACCTGAAAGGAGTTTGCCATGAAAGTGAAAAGAGAGCCTACACAATGGGAGAAAATATTTGGTAACCATATATCTAATAGGGAACTTATATCTTGCATATATAAAGAACTCCTATATCTCTAAAATACAAAGACAAAAAACCCATTTTAAAAATGGGAAAAATATTTGAACAGACACTTCTCCAAAGAAAAAATACAAATGGCTGAAAAGCACATGAAAACATGCTCAAAACCACTAGCTATTAGAGAAATGCAAAACAAAACTATAATGAGATACCATCTTACTCCCATAAGACTGGCAGCTATCAAAAGACAGAAGAGCTAGGAGGCTGGGAAAAGTGGTGTCTGAGTGAGTGCACCTCATAATCTCTCCTACAAAGAAGCAGCTGAGTAGGGTTGGAGTCCTGCTGGACCGGGCTATTTTGGGTGTTTGCAGGGCAGGAGGTGTCTGGACGTCGATTTGGTGGGACGGCAACAGAGGAGATTCTTTGAAGAGGTAGAATTTTGGGTCTCTTGCATGGAGGTCGGAGGATGTGGATGGAGCCCCTCCCCCTAGGGCTGGTGACCCAGCCACGGCAATCCCTGAAATCTTTCTTGTGCTGCAGTGCTCCCAAACCCTGAGTGGGCTGTTCCGGGGGCTAGAAGGGCAGGAGGTGTCTGGATGTTGATTTGGTGAGACAGTGACAGAAAAGATTCTTGTGAGAAGTGGAATTTTGGTTTTCTGACATGGAGGTCAGAAGTTGTGGGCAGGACCCCTCCTCCTAGGGCTGGCAGCCAGCTGCCACAATCACTGAAGGCTGTGTTGTGCTGCAGTGTTCTCAGGTCCCATGTTAACCAGATGCATGGTTCCCAGGTCTGTGTCCCCTAAGTCCTGGTGGCCCATGCTCCAGAGACTCACACACCTTGAGTCTGCAGTATCACAGACTTCCCATCCCTGAATCCACCATTCCCTGAGGCTCTTCTGAGGTCCTTGATTGCCCTAGCCCTCAGAATTTGTGTATTTTTTCTCTCTCTCTCCTTGAACTTGCAGGAGTGTACCAGCTGACTTGGGGAGAGTCTAGGAAGAAAGGAGAGGCAATGCTGCTGAGAAAGCCCAATTTACCTAAACGTCCTGGGATAAGAAACTTGGTCTGGAAGAAGGTGGAGTCAGAAAATCAATTAGACATCTCCTAGCACACCTAAGGAGGAGGGACTGTAGGAGGTGCTATCCACGTTCCCAGTAGCATATTTGGGGTTTCTGGTGAGGTGTAGGTGCTCTCACACTGGAAATAAAGAGTCACAGACTTCTGGGTTGAGTTGGTTCAACAAGGACCTACTTGAATCTCCTACCAGACCTCTCAGGTAGCTTTCCTGCTGCCCTGGGAGAGAGAGAAGTGATGTAAGGAGAAAGGGTGAAGGTCAGATCCCTAAGTGTATTATTTAACTGCAAAGAGTATTCCTAGCTTGAAACGTTGTTTTTTTTGTTGTTGTTGTTATTGTTGTTTTTTGTCGTGGTTGCTAATATTGCATTGTCTCCCAGTCTTTTCTCCCATTTTATCCCCCAAGATCCTTTTTCATTTATTTAGGTTTTTTTCTCTTTTTCTTGTTTGTTTTCCCCCATTTTCTCCCCCCCCCCTTTTTCTCTTCTCTCTTGTTTCTTTTCTCTCTTTTTCTTCTTCTTTTCTTTTCTTTTCTTTATATAATAGGTGCTGCAGGGAGCGCATCACATTTGCTGTGTTTCCTCATCCTCCATTTCCTCTTTTCTGTGTATATTGATTTTGGCCACCTATACTACCCCCTTTCCCCCACATCTTTGTATCCTCCATCATCTACTGCTTCTCTTACATTCCACCTCCCTTTCTTTGGCCCCCAAATTGTCTGACTTTTTATTTCTAATACCTTCGTTCTGTTTTCTGTCTTTTATCCACTCTTGACCAATCACTATTGGTCCAATGCCTTAACATCCTCCCTAATGGACTATCTGGAGGAATGTCTCCAGGGGATCCTACAGAAACCCTCTTCCCCTTTTTCCCAGTCAACTGACTGCCTCTATTTCCCATTCTGAATCTTGTCTGGGTCTATTTTTCTCTCATGAAAACACTGGCCTTTTAATTCATACTATATTCCTCCCCATATTCAGTTGACTGTCTCATTATAGGTACTCTACTTACTGCTATAACTCTATACAACTTACATGAGTCTAATATCCATTTGAGATCCTAGATCTCACATTGTTGCTGTGTTAGCATTTATTACCAATACTACTTTATACATTTTCTTTTCTTACTCATTTTGCTTTCCCTGGCCCTAATATTTTCTGTCAAAGTGAACTTAGCCAGCAACAGGAAAACAGAGTAAGAAAAACAAAGTGACAAAGAGAAGACATAACACTTATGCACGAATAACAACTAATTAATCCCCAAGGCTAGAAAAAGAAGCTAAGGAGCTGATTAAATGCATCAAGATAAAATGATGATCAGACAGCAACAAAAAACTACAAACCAAACCAATAACCAGGAAAACATGGTTGAATCCAATGAAAAAATTAAAAACTAGGAAGGGGAGCAGAACATCAAGTAATTAAAGATCTCAAAACATATATTAGAGACCAACTTAATGAAGTAAAGGAAGAGATTAACAATATGAAGAAAACACTTGGAGAGGAAATTGCAGACATGCGTAAAAAGATAACATATATGATGGTGATGGACATCACAGTCAAGAAATAAAAAATACACTCTCAGCAAATAGCAGCAGATTAGAAGAGGCAGAGGAGAATTAGTGATGTGGAAGACAGTACATCTGAAATCAAACAGATAGTAGAACTGATTGATAAAAAGAGAGAAAAAATACAGCTAGGACTTAGGGACCTGAATGACAATGTAAAACACACAAACATATGTATTATAGGCATCCCAGAAGGAGAAGAAAAGGCAAAGGGAACAGAAGGGGTGTTGGAGGAAATACTGGCTGAAAACTTCCCAAATCTACTGAGAGAGATGGATGTACATGTCCAGGAAACACAACACACCCCAAACACCATAAATCCCAACAGGCCCACCCCAAGACATATACTTGTCAAATTATCCAATGCTCAAGACAAAGAGAAAATACTAAAAGCAGCAAGAGAAGAGAGAACCATTACCTACAAGGGAGGCTCCATAAGATTAAGTGCTGATTTCTCATCTGAAACCATGGAGGCAAAAAGGCAGTGGTATGATATAGTCAAGGTACTAAAAGAAAAAATTTTCCAATCAGGAATACTCTACCCAGCTAAGCTAGCATTCAGCAATGATGGATAGTCCAAAATATTCACAGATAAACAGAAATTGAAAGAGTATGCCAACAAGAACCCTGCCCTTCAAGAAAGACTAAAGGGAGTTCTGCAGGAAGAAAGGAAAAAACAGGAGAGGCAGAGTTGGAGGAAAGTGTAAGAGCAACAAAAAAGACAAAAAAAAAGAAGGAAAAAAACCAAACAAAATATGACAAACACAAGTCCAAACAAAATAAGGCTAACAGAAATAATTCCTTGAAAGTAATAACACTGAACGTCAATGGATTAAACTCACCGGTCAAAAGATTCAGACTGGAAGATTGGATAAGGAAATATGACCCATCTGTATGCTGTCTACAAGAAACACATCTTAGACCCAGGGATTCATGAAGTTTGAAAGTGAATGGCAGGAAAACAATCTTACAAGCAAACAATAACCCCAAAAAAAAGCAGGAGTAGCTATATTAATATCAGAAGAAATAGACTTTAAATGTGAAAAAAATTGTGAGAGATGAAGGATACTACATATTAGTGAAAGGGATAATCTTTCAAGAAGAATGAACAATCATAAATATTTATGCCCCTAACAAGGAAGCCTCCAAATACCTGAGGCAAACACTGGAAAAACTAAGTGAAAGAATAGATGCCTCTACAATTATAGTGGGAGACTTTAATACACCACTATCAACTTTGGACAGAACATCTCAAAAGAGAATAAATAAACAAACAAAAACTTTGAAGAGTATATTAGAGGAGGTGGACCTAATAGATATATACAGATCATTACACCTGAATACAGCAGGATATACATTTTTCTCAAGTGCACATGGATCATTCTCCAAGATAGACCACACACTAGGCCACAAAGAAAGGCTAAATGAATTCAGAAAGATCAAAATCATACAAAATAATATCTCTGACCACAGTGGAGTGAAACTGGAAATCTGCAAGGACCAGAGGCCCAGATTTCACACCAAGATATGGAAATTAAACAGCACACTCTTAGAAAAACAGTGGGTCATAGAGGAACTATAAAAAGAAATTAATAACTACCTTGAAGCTAATGAAAATGATAACACAACATACCAAAACTTATGGGATGCAGCAAAAGCAATACTTAGAGGGAAAATTTTATACCCATAAATTCATACATCAAAAAGAAGAAAGAGCAAAAATTGAAGAACTAACTGCACATTTGGAGGAATTAGTAAAAAAAAAAAAAAAACAAAGTAACCATACAGGAAGAAGAAAAAAAGAAATAACAAAGATAAGAGCAGAACTAAATGAAATAGAAAATAAGAAAGCACTTGAAAAGATAAACAAAACCAAGAGCTGGTTTTTTGAGAAGATCAATAAAATTGACAAACCCTTAACTAGACTAACAAAGAAAAAAAGAGAGAAGATGAAAATACACAGAATAAGAAATGAGAAAGGAGATATCACCACTGACCCGACAGAAATAAAGGCTATCATAAGAGGATACTTTGAAAATCTATATTCCAACAAAAATGACAATTCAGAGGAAATGGATAAATTCCTAGAAACACATAAGCAGCCTGTATTGATGAAAGAAGAAATTGACGATCTCAACAAACCAATCACAAGTAAAGAGAAGGAGCAGTCATTATAAACCTCCCAACTAACAAGAGCCCAGGGCCAGATGGCTTCACAGGTGAATTCTACAAAACATTCCGGAAAGAACTAATGCCAATCTTGCTGAAACTATTCCGAAAAATCAAAACAGAAGGAGCATTACCTAACTCATTCTATGATGCCAACATTACCCTAGTACCAAAGCCAAACAAAGACACCACAAGAAAGGAAAATTACAGACCAATTTTTCTAATGAACTTAGATGCAAAAATCCTCAACAAAATACTTGCTAACCATATTCAACAACACATTAAACTAATTATACAGCATGACCAACTGGGATTCACTCCGGATATGCAAGAATGGTTCAACATAAGAAAATCAATCAATGTAATACACCATAAAAACAGATTGAAGGGGAAAAATCACATAATTATATCTATAGATGCAGTAAAAGCATTTGACAAAATACAACACCCTTTCTTGATAAAAACACTGCAAAAATCGGAAAACAAGGAAATTTTCTGAACATGATAAAGAGCATATATGAAAAACCCACAGCCAACATCATTTACAATGGTGAAATCCTAAAGTCTTTCCCTTTAAGATCAGGAACAAGACAAGGATGACCACTATCACCTCTTCTATTTAACATTGTCTTAGAAGTACTTGCTCGAGCACTGAGGCAAGAACCAGATATAAACGGCATTCAAATTGGAAAGGAAGAAATCAAAATTTCGTTATTTGCAGATGACATGATCCTATACATAGGAAACACTGAGAGGTCTACAACAAAGCTTCTAGAACTCATAAATGAGTTTAGTAAAGTCACAAGTTATAAGATCAATGTGCAAAAATCTGTAGCATTTCTGTACACCAATAATGAGCAAGCTCAGGAGGAAATCAAGAAACAAATACCATTTACAATAGTAAATTTAAAAAATCAAATACCTAGGAATAAATTTACTAAAGATGTAAAAAACTTATACACAGAAAACTACACAAGACTGTTCAAGGAAATCAAAGAAGACCTAAATAAATGGAAGGATATTCCCTGTTATGGATAGGAAAACTAAATATTATTAAGATGTCTATCCTACCAAAACTGATCTACACATTCAATGCAATCCCAATAAAAATCAACACAACATTCTTTAATATATATTTTTAATGTAATATTATTACAAAGTCAATAAAAAATAAAAAAATTAAAAAAAAAAAACTTTCATGCTAATGTGCTGGAGGTGCAGTTAATGTTGGGGTTTAAGATATATTTAGGGGATATGAATCTCTGGACTGACAATGTGATAGCCAGATCCTGAGCCTCAACAGACTCCAGCACCTACAATCTGATTTATTGGACTTAACACACTCAGCTAAGATGGAGGTGAAGAAGGACAACCACCACACCATGGAGCCTAGAGTGATTACAACTGAAAATGGGAGGATTGCATCCAGCATCCAGGTGGAATCTGAGCCTCCTCTTGACATAAAGGTGCAATGGACACAACCAATCCAGTGTCCACATAGAAGAGGTGGCATTGGATTGGGAAAAGTGGACATAATGGACAAAGGGTATGGGGAAAGGCAGGAAGAGATGAGAGGTGGAGGCGTCTTCGGGACATGGAGCTGCCCTGGATGGTGCTTCAGAGGTAATCACCGGACATTGTAAATCCTCACAGGGCCTACATGATGGAATAGAGGAGAGTATGGGCCATGATGTGAACCAATGTATATGAGGTGCAGAGGTGCCCAAAGATGTACTTACCAAATCCAATGGATGTGTCATGATGATGGGAACGAGTGTTGTTGGGGGGGGGGAGAGGGGGGGTGGGGGGGTGGGGTTGAATGGGACCTCACATATATATTTTTAATGTAATATTATTACAAAGTCAATAAAAAATAAAAAAATTAAAAAAAAAAAATTCTTTAAGTAACTAGAAAGACTACCTATGAAATACATTTGGAAAGGAAAGAGACCCCAAATAGCCAAAGACATATTGGGGAAAAAAAACAAAACTGTAGGAATCACACTACCTGACTTCAAAACATACTACAAAGCTACAGTAGTGAAAACAGCATGGTATTGGCACAAGGAGAGACACACAGACCAAAGGAACTAAATTGAGAGTTCTGATATAGATCCTCATATATATAGTCATATAATATTCAATAAAGCCATCAAACCCTCTCAACTGGGAGAGAATGCCCTATTCAACAAATGGTGCCTGGAGAACTGAATATCCATATGTAAAAGAATGAAAGATTACCTTCTCACACCTTATACAAAAATCAACTCAAGAGGGATCAAAGACCTAAATATAAGAGCCAAGGCCATAAAGACTTTGGAAAGCAGTGTAGGGAAGCATATACAAGACCTTGTAATAGGAAATGGCTTCATGAACTTCACACCAAAAGCACGAGCAGCAAAAGAACAAATAGATAAATGGGAATTCCTCAAAATTAAAGACTTCTGCACCTCAAAGGAATGTGTCAAGAAAGTGAAAAGAGAGCCTACACAATGAGAGAAAATATTTGGTAACCATATATCTGATAGGAGAATTATAACCTGCATATATATAAAGAACTATATCTTGAAAATAAAAAGACAACCCATTTAAAAAATGGGGAAAAGATTTAAACAGACACTTCTCCAAAGAAGAAATACAAATGGCTAAAAAGCACATGAAAAAATGCTCCAAATCTCTAGCTATCAGGGAAATGCAAATCAAAACTACAATGAGATACCATTTTACTCCCATAAGATTGGCAGCTATGAAAAACCAGAAGACTACAAATGCTTGAGAGGATGTGGAGGAATGGGAACACTCATCCACTGCTGGTGGGAATGCAGAAGGATCCAGCCATTCTTGAGGACAGTTTGGTGGTTTCTCAAAAAACTAACCATAGATTTGCCATATGACCCAGGAATTCCACTACTGGGTATATACCCAGAACTGAAAACAAGGACACAAATCGATATATGCACACCAATGTTCACAGCAGCATTGTTCACTATTGCCAAAAGATGGAATCAACCCAAATGCCCATCAACAGATGAATGGATAAATAAAATGTGGTATATACATACAATGGAATACTACTCAGCTTTAAGAATGAATACACTACAAACAGACGTGATAACATGGATGAATCTTGAGAACGTTATGTTGAATGAAGCAAGCCAGGCATTGAAGGACAAATTCTACATGACCTCAATGATATGAAATAAGTAAACCAAGCTGCCTCAGAGAGCTAGAGACTTGATGATAGGCTTAGAGGAAATTGGAGGAAGGATGTAAGCTGACACCTACATAGGTGAAATCTATGATAAGCTGGAGGTAAGTATTTGTACAAGGAAGGGATAAAATGGGGAAATAGGGTTAACTTTGGGTGGGGCTTTGTGGCCTTGAGGGGGGCTAGGGATGGGAGGATGGATAATATTGCCCGAGAAATTGGGGGGAGGGTGGGGAACATACAAACAGGACATTATCAGGTATTGGTTGAGAGTATAATGCTGAGAAAACTTTTTCAAAAATATATTAAGAAAGGTTACCTATTTAAGATGCTTAAAGGGGATAATCCGACATAGGACAGGCTCCTAGAGAGTATGTGAGTGCTCATTTTGCCATAATGGGTTATATCATTTGATAGAGACCCATATAATGAGAATGAAAGTATACCTACATCCTGGTGAGGACTGATGTTCTCAAATAGAGGGAATTGTATCTCTCAAGAGAAATGGTGGCTCCCAGTGCATTAGGGCAGTTGAGCATGTCAAGCCCTCAACACTGTTGCAAGTATCTCTGAACATGGCCCTTCAAGCAATGAAGATTGACTGTCACTGTGCCCTAAGGGGAGGGGGAAAGAGGTATTGAATAGATGGAACCAATGTAACCGTGTGGGCAATAGAAGTGTTCCACAAGATTATGCAAGGATGGGTATAAGACATGTTAAAGCAACAATCCCCCAAGTGCAACAGCAAAGACCAAAAAAGAAGGAAAGTCCAACAATGAGCCCTTGATACTAATGACTATGCTTGTGAGCCTGTGCACCTGAAATAAGAACAAGGCCTAGAGCTGCAGGGTGCCTAAGAGTTACCTCCTGAGAGCCTCCCTGTTGCTCAAATGTGGCCAGTCTCGAAACCAAACTCAGCATGTAAATGTGTTGCTTTCCTCTCAGCATGGGACATGACTCCCGGGGATGAGCCTCCCTGGTGCCGAGGGATTACTACCAAGTAGGAGCTGATGATGTAGCTAGAAAATGGCCTTGAATAAAAGGGTCAACTCGGACCAGCAGAATATCTCAACCTACATATAATACCAGGAGTTAAAAATGCTTTTTGACCTGAATAAAAGGGGCAAATGGAAAGGACAAATGAGTTTGTATGGCTATGAGTCTCCAAAAAGAGCCGGGTGGTTATCAGAGGGGTTGCCCTTATGCATGCCTGAGCAGAGTCCCAAAGACACATAAAGTAGATGCAACCCCAGGTATTGGTTCTTCTGAGGGCTACAGAGACCCACAGGTTCTATGGTCATGGTAGATGGAGTTCAGTGCCATCTCAGTTGGCCCTACTTTGGAGTTTGTGTTCCTGAGTGTGATGGAGCTGGACTCATATGTGATCTTTGTTCACAAGTCATGGTAGATGGAGTTCAGTGCCATCTCAGTTGGCCCTACTTTGGAGTTTGTGTTCCTGAGTGTGATGGAGCTGGACTCAGATGTGATCTTTGTTCACAAGCCTCTCCTGTTACTTGTACCAGAACTGTAGTTGGTGCTGGGGCTTAATGTATACCCAGGGGACCTGAATCTCTGGACTGACCATGTGATAGCCAGGCCCTGAGCCTCAACAGACTTCAACTCCTACACTCTGGTTTATTGGACTTACCCCACTCAACTAACATGGAGGTGAAGAAGGTCAACCACCACACCAGGGAACCAAGAGTGCCTACAACTGAAAGCAGGAGAACTGCATCCAGCATCCATGTGGAATCTAAGGCCCCTCTTGATATAGATGTGGAGTGGACACAACCATTCCAAGGCCCACAGGATGGAGGAAGAGAGTATGGATTAGAGTGGACTTACTGATATTCTATTCATGAAATATAGTGATTAGTAATCGAAGAAAATGTGGCATTAGTGTGGAAAAAGTGGCCATGGTGGCTGCTTACGGTAGGGAGTGGGAGGAAGAGGTGAGATGTGGGGGTGTTTTCGGGACTTGGAGTTGTTCTGGGTGTTGCTGCAGGGACAGTTGCTGGACATTATATGTCCACACATGGCTCACTGGGTGGCCTGTGGGAGAGTGTGGGCTATGATGTTGACCATTGACCATGAGGTGCAGTGGTGCCCTGAGATGTATTCACCAAATGCAATGAATGTCTCATGGTGATGGAGGAGATTGTTGTTATGGGGGGAGGAGTGGGATAAGGTGGGTGGTGGGTATATGGGGACCTCATATTTTTTTAATGTAATATTTAAAAAATAAAGACAAAAAAAAAAAAAGGCATGCTAAATTACACCAAAAATATATAGGAGCTGATAGGCTAAAATGTTAATCATAATGTAAAACATATGATAACTAAAAATTTAGAAAATCATATAGTCTAAAATATAAACCACAATGTAAAACCAAATGTTACCTTGTTTGAAAGCTATTGTCTCAATATTTGTACATCAGTTTCAGTAAATATAGTATGAAAATGTAAAAAGATTATTGCTGTGGAAGGGAAAAGTGTTTTATGTTGGATATGTGGGAGTACTGTATATTGTATATATGAATTACTGTGATCTAAAACTTTTGTGAAGATAAGCTTAATAATTAGAAAAAAAGAAAAAAGAAAAAGGATGTAGACACTGAGGAAAAGACTTAAGTAGTTGCCTTGCCAATTTGCATACGGGGCAACACTTATTGCAGTGATGGAAGGCAAAACATCAAAAACAAAGCTTTTGCATTTTTAAATTTTTTGATGCCCTAATTTATTTTACCTTAATTTTTATAAATTATTGTGTATTCTATATCTAACCTTTAAACTCATCACTATATTCCATTTTACTATTAATGGAACCTGGCAATATATTGGGCTTCACTTTTCAGGAAGTTTTGGATCACAATGAGGTTCAACAATGGCAGGGGAGGAATATTGGTGTGGGATGTTATTGACTGGGGACACTTGGTTGGCAGGGGGTTCTCCAGGGCATATATCCAGGGTACATAAAAATATTTGGATATTTTCTTAGTGGATAAAACTAAAAACAACCAATGAGGGAGTGCTGAGTTCCTAGCTAGGGGAGCTCTATCACAGTCCCTAAAGGAACAGCAACAATCCCCCAAGTGCAACAGCAAAGACCAAAAAAGAAGGAAGGTCCAACAATGAGCCCTTGATTCTAATGACTATGCTTGTGAGCCTGTGCACCTGAAATAAGAACAAGGCCTAGAGCTGCAGGGTACCTAAGAGTTATCTCCTGAGAGCCTCCGTGTTGCTCAAATGTGGCCAGTCTCGAAGCCAAACTCAGCATGTAAATGTGTTGCCTTCCCCTCAGCATGGGACATGACTCCCGGGGATGAGCCTCCCTGGTGCCAAGGGATTACTACCAAGTAGCAGCTGATGATGTAACTAGAAAATGACCTTGAATAAAAGGGTCATCTTGGACCAGCAGAATGCTACTGATTTTTGCACATTAATCTTTTAACCTGCCCCTTTACTAGACTCATTTATTAGCTCTAGAAGCTTTGTTGTAGATTTCTCAGGGCTTTCTATGTATATGATCATGTCATCTGCAAATAGGGAAATTTTTACTTCTGCCTTTCCAATTTGGATGCCTTTTATATCTGTTTCTTACCTAAGTGATTGAGCAAGTACTTCAAACACAATGTTAAATAAGAGTGGTGAAAGTGGGCAACCTTATCTTCTTCTAGATCTAGAGGGAAAGCTTTTAGGATTTCACCATTTAACATGCTGTTAGCTGTGGATTTTTCCTATATACCCTTTATCATGTTGAGGAAGTTTCCTTCTTTTCCTATCCTTAAAAGTGTTGGTTTTTTTTAAAGATTTTTAATTTATTTCTCTACCCTTCCCCCCACCCTGAGTTGTCTGCTCTCTGTGTCCATTCACTGTGTGTTCTTCTGTGTCTGCTCGCATTCTTGTCAGTGGCACCAGGAATTTGTGTTTCTTTTTGTATTGCGTCATCTTGCTACATCAACTCTCTGTGTGTGCAGTGCCACTCCTGGGCAAGCTGTGTTTTTTTTTTCATGTGGGATGCACTCCTTGCTCATGGGGTGACCCTACAAGGGGGACACCCCTGCGTGGCATGGCACTCTTTGCACATGTCAGCACTGCACATGGGCCAGTTCACCATATGGGTTAGGAGGCCCTGAGTTGAACCCTGGACCTCCCATATGCTCTATCATTTGAGCCAAATCTGCTTCCCTAAAAGTGTTTTTATCAGGAAAGTGTGCAGTATTTTGTCAAGTGCTTTTTTTGCATCTATAGAGATGATCATGTGATTTTTTCTTTCAATCTGTTTATATGATTTTCTTTTGTTGAACCATGCTTGCTGTATTAGTCAGACAAAGGGGTGCTGATGCAAAATACCAGAAATTGGTTGGATGTTATAAAGGGTATTTGTTTGGGGTAGGAGCTTACAGATGCCTGGCCATAAAGCATAATTTACTTCCCTCACCAAAGTCTATATTCACATGTTGGAACAAGATAGCTGCTGATGTCTATGAGAGTTCATGCCTCCTGAGTTCCTTTGGGCTCAGCATCTTTGTTTCCTCCACAAGATCAGCTGTAGACTATGAGGTTCTCTGGATTTTGCCTCTCTCCACAAGGTCAGCTGTAGACTATCAGGTGAATGTCTCTGTCTCTCTCCCTGGGGCTCCAACTTCAGCATCAAACTCCAACATCAAAACTCCAACATTGAAAGCCCTCAATTCTGTTCTTTGCCACACCCTAATCATAACTCAATCATGTGCATGTACAGATCAGATTACAAACATAATCCATTATATCTTTTTGGAATTCATAACCATATCAAATTTCTACAATTGCATATCAGGGAGGAAACCTACCTGGTCATGGTGTATAATTCTTTTGATGTGTTGTTGAATATGATTAGCTAGTATTTTGTTGAGGTTTTGGCATCGGTTCATTAGGGAGATTGGGCTGTAATTTTCCTTTCTCATGATGTCTTTGGCTTTGGAATTAGAGTGGTGTTACCATGATAGAATGACTTAGGCAATGTTCCCTCTTGTATTTTTTGGTAGGGTTTAAGCAGGATTGGTGTTAGTTCTTTCTGAATGCTTGGGAGAATGTGCCTGTGAAGCCATCTGGTCCTGGGCTCTTCTTTGTTGTGTGGCTTTTGATGACGAATTCAATCTCATTACTTGTGGTTGTTCTGTTGAGCTCATCAGTTTCTTCTATCACCAATGTACACTGCTTGTGTGTTTCTAGGTATTTGTCCATTTCCTCTAAATTATCCATCTTGTTGGCATACAATTTTTTTATTTTATTGTCTTTTTTTAAAGATACACGGCCACGGTAGCTGCTGAGGGTAGGGAGAAGGAAGAAGATATATGATGTGGGGGCATTTTCAGGACTTGGAGTTGTCCTGGGTGGTACTGCAGGGACAGATGCTGGACATTGTATGTCCTGTCATGACCCGCTGGGTGGACTGGGGGCGAGTGTAAACTACAATGTAAACCATTATCCATGCGGTGCAGCAGTGCTCCAAAATGTATTCACCACAATGCAATGAATGTCACACAATGATGAATGAGGTTGTTGATGTGGGAGGAGTGAGATGAGGGGGGTGGGGGGTATATGGGCTGTCATATTTTTTAATGTAACATAAAAAATAGAGAAAAAATAAAGATACATGGATCATATGAAATATTACATTAAAAATATATAAGGATTACCACATACCCCACTCCCCACATCAACATCCCACTCCTCCCACATTGACAATTTCTTTCATTAGTGTAGTACATGCATTGCATTTGATAAGTACACTTTGGAGCATTGCTACACAGCATGGATTATAGTTTACTTGTAGTTTACACTCTCTCCCAGTCCATTCAGTGGGTTATGGCAGGATACTTAGTGTCCTGCATCTGTCCCTGCAATATTGTTGAGGACAACTCCAAGTCCCAAAATTGCCCCAATATCACACTTCTTTTTTCCTTCTCCCTGCTCTCAGCAACTCCAGTGGCCACTGCCTCCACATCAATGATATAATTACCTCCATTGCTACAGTCACAATATTTCTATAGTAGAATACCATTAAGTCCACTCTAATCCATATTTTTATTCTCTGGACTGTCTATGTGCCAGCTGGGACCTGAGCCTCAGCAGAATTGCAACACCTACTCTCTGGTTAATTGGACTTACCTTGGTCAGCTAAAAGGGAGGTGAGGATGATCAACCACTACAACAGGAAACCAAGAGGGTCTACAGCTGCAAGCAGGAGAATTCCATCCATCAGCCATGTGGGATCTAAGGCCCCTCTCAATTTAGAGGCATAAAATTTTTCAAATTATCCTTTTATGATACTTTATTTCTGTGGGGTCAGAGGTGATATCCCTGTCCTCATTTCTTATTTTATGTATTTGCATCTTCTCTCTTTTTTCTTTGTTAGTCTAATTAAGGTTTTGTCAATTTTATTAATCTTCTCAAAGAACCAGTTTTTGGGGTTTTAAAATTTTTTCTAGTGCTTTTTTATTTTCAATTTCATTTAGTTCTGCTCTGATCTTTGTTATTTTCCTCTTTCTACTTGATTTGGGATTAGTTTGTTATTTTTTTTCTACTTTGTCCAGGTGTCTGCACATAAGAATGATGACTCTAATAACTTTCATGGAGGCACTTGGCATCAGGGGGGTGAAATTAAGGCTCCTCTGGAACACTGGGGTAAGTCATTGCACAAAGAGCATTTGCATTCTGGTAAACAAATTAATAAGTATCCAGTGGCAGATGAAGTCACACAGTCTCTTTCTCATAACTCTTGGCTCCCTGCCATCATCTCTCACTACAATCTGCTGGAGATATTCAGCTGCCCTGAAGCCACATGCAGAAACCAGCTTTGGAAAAAGTCCTGCCAGGGCTGGAAACTCGGGGTTGGTTCAAGAGATGTGAAGAGGGAAGCAGACTTGGCCCAGAGGTTAGGGCATCCATCTACCACATAGGAGGTCCACAGTTCAAACCCCAGGCCTCCTTGACCCATGTGGAGCTGGCCCATGTGCAATGCTGATGCACGCCAGGAGTGCCATGCCACACAGGGGTGTCCCTGTGTAGGGGAGCCCCACATGCAAGGAGTGCGCCCCATAAGGAGAGCCACCCAGCAGGAAAGAAAATGCTGCCTGCCCAGGAATGGTGCCACACACACGGAGAGCTGACACAGCAAGATGATGCAACAAAAAGAAACACAGATTCCCATGCCGCTGACAACAACAGAAGTGAGCAAAAAAGAACACGCAGCAAATGGACACAGAGAACAGACAACTGGGGGGGGGAGAGAAAGGGAGAGAAATAAGTAAAAATAAATCTTTAAAAAAAAGAGAGAGATGTGAAGAATGTTCCAGACTTCCATCTTGCTTTCAGTCTTTTCTGAGTCTAATTGTCTTAGCACAAATTTTCTTGCAACAATTTCAAACTTCTCTTTATATCAATTATTTGATTATTGTATACACCATTTTGCTTTTAGATCATAATTTCTCTTTTCTGTTGCTTTTATGATTTTTTTTAGCTTCTCTCTCAAGGTTTATAATATCTCCTTTTTTCCAGCTGATTTTATCCTTTCTTATATTTTCTTCACAGATTATTAATTTATTTTATTCTCAGCTATATGATAATAGACTGAGAATATAACACTTATTGCTCTGCATATACTGATCTTTTTCTCCTCCACTCTTTAGTCCTGGTCCTTTAATGGATTTTCTTGTCATTTACATCTACTCCCTCCTTTCCTGGATTCCCTTTTCTTTTCTAGTATCAAGCATATTTTCCTTCTCTGTGCACCATGTAACCTTCCATGTGCTTTTATTATATATTATATATATTATATATATAATATAATCTTTATTATATATTACATATATAATATATATTATTATATTATATAATCTTGTATTATATATTATATATATTATTATATATCTAATTGTTTTTAGTTCCTTCACTCATCTTTAACATTTTAAGTAATTGTTTCACTCTTTTAGACATATCCTTTCATATATTATATCGCTTTTTATTCTTCTTGTGACTAATTTCCATAATTTACCTTTTCCAATGTTGTCGTTCTTTACTCTCAGAAGCATATTTTTCCCTTTTATTTTGCTTTCCCACATTTCATTTCATACTCAATTCTGATAAGGTTTTATTAATCTTTCTAATATTAGTTTTAAAATATTTCTTCTGCTTTCTGTGTAAGTTACTTTTAAACTCTCACAGCTTCTATTTTCTATTTTAAATTTTATGCTCTTCGTGTCCCATATTTTCTTCTATTAACTTCAATCTGCATTCTTGCTTCCTTCCTAATTAGTTTCCTTTCATTATCTTTCTTAAACATTTAATACTTCTCACCTTCCTGCCTGTTGTAATGAACACTCTTTAGTTTAAAAAATTTCTTGTCTACTTTGAGTACTGTTGAATTTTATTCTTACCTTTCATTCCTAAGCCCATATTTACAAAATGCATCAATTTACTTGGATATTTTCAGTTCACACCTCTCTTTTTTTATTTCCCTTAATTTTCATTTCTCTTACATTTGCCACTCTTCTTTCTTTTTCAAATTATCACAGTCCATTGTTTTTCTGTTCTATTCACTGTTTACATCATTGTTTTGTTTTTGCTTTTGCTTTATTACCTTGTCTTTTGTAAGAATTTTTTTGCACAATGCTTCCAGTCAGGCTTCATATTAATCATCGTTGTTTATTCTATAAAATGTACAGCATTTTTGTTAAATATAATAAAAGTGAAAACATATAAATATTTAGCTTAAATATTATTTCCTTTCTTTATATTTCTCAATTGGTACACATGTCCTAATTTTATATTTTATCTTATTCTGACTTTGAACTTTCTAAATAGAGATTGTTATTTATTATCTTGTTTCTTTTAGTTTGTGTCCAGATTGATGTGTTTTACTCTAATTTGTTCACTTAATTTTATCATAAGCCATTGTAAGAAGTTCACTAAGTTACACACATATTTTTGTTGGTGAATAGTAGTGTTGTTATTTTACAGTTTTGGGGTGCCACATACAATTCTGTATTTGGAAATAGTCAGTACTGCCAGTATGCTTTGAATTATAGGGTTACCCAAGAGTAGAACTATTACTCATCTTTCACTTATCTAGATAATCTTAAAATGTTTTGCAAGATGTTTTCTTCAATTTATAATGCCACTGGAACTTGTGCTGCTCTGTATCCAACTCATTCCTATCAGTTTTTTAAATTTTGCTCATGGGGTGTGTGTGTAATTGTGCCACATGTTGGCTGTTAACTTAATTTTCTGATTCTTAATGAACAGTTTTGGATTTGTCGCTATTGGTAGACACTACTTGTGAAGTTCTTATTAAATTCTTTTGACCATATTTCCTTGGCTGTTCTTTGTGATTTTTTAGTGACTTTTTTTATTGACTTTTAGTAATCCCTAATGCATTCTGCTTATCAGGTATCTGTCAGCTGTGTGTTTGGCAAATATCTTCTTCCCCAAAAGGGCTGTTTCTCTACTCTTTATTTTTATATAGTAAATTTATCAACATTCACCTTTGTGGTTGTGATTTTTCTGCTTTTAGAAAAATTTCCTTTGAGTTCATGGAAATATTCTATATACTAACTGAAAAGTGTTCTGTGAACTTACTTTCACAGTCATGTGTTCAATGCATCAGGAATTACTATTTGTCATGATTTGAGTCACGGATCCAAAAGGTCACTTTTCTCTGGTTGTCTGCCTGTGTATCTTGTAGATAGTTAATTAAGAAGTACTTCAGGGAAGCAGACTTGGCCCAATGGATAGGGCATCTGCCTACCACATGGGAGGTCTGTGGTTCAAACCCCGGGTCTCCTTGACCCATGTGGAGCTGGCCCATGCACAGTGCTGATGGGCACAAGGAGTGCCCTGCCATGCAGGGTGTCCTCCACATAGGGAAGCCCCATGTTCAAGGAGTGCACACCGTAAGGAAAGCTGCCCAGCATGAAAAAAGTGCAGCCTACCCAGGAATGGCATCGCACATGGAGAGCTGACACAGTAAGATGACACAACAAAAAGAGACTGAGATTCCCAGTGCCACTGAGAAGAATACAAGAGGACACAGAAGAACACACATTGAATGGACACAGAGAGCAGACAACTGGGGGGAGGGGAGAGAAATAAATAAATCTTTTTTTAAAAAGTACTTCGCATGTTTGATGTGTTATTTAAATTTCTCTTTTAAACTTTATTTTATAATTATTACTAATATATGAAAATACAAGTGATGCAGACTTTAGTCCATGAATCTGGAAAACCTCATTTGTTATTAACAATTTTTTATCTTTATGTTTTCTTGGAATTTATAGAATAACAACATAACCTAGAAAGAATGAAAATTTTGTTTCTTTTCAATCCTTTTATTAGTCATGTTTTTATCTCATCTTATTGTGAAAATCACAACTTCTTGCACTAGAATTGATCATTGCAGCATTCTTTGAATATTATCAAAGATTTTGTATGCATCTGTTAAGATAGTCATACTTTCTCCTTTACTATAATAATGCAATGAATTTTACTTTTGTCTCCTAATATTAAACTAAACTTCCAGCTAGGAGTAAACCCAAATGGATCTTGTGTACTATGTTTTTATTTATTGCTTGATTAATTTTGGGGTTTTTTTTTCTTTCTTTTTTCAGTGTTTTTCTTCTAGGTTCATGGATAAGATTAATAAATAGTTACTTTTGTGTACTGACATTACTGTAATTTTGCAATCAAGGTGATACTAGCCTCACAGACTGCAATACAGTTTATGCCCTCTTTTTCAATCTCTGAAGAAACTGTATTCATTGGAAATTAGTTTACCTACAGCCATGCATATAGAGTAAGAGTAAATGTGTGACCTGGTTTTGGCCATGTAGTAGGAAAGCCTGGTCATGTTTATAGATTAGGGGAATACGAGGATGTGACTATTTCATGGAGTAATGGGAGAATAGATTCCTGGCCATGTCCACAAAAGAAGGAGAAAATAGGGAGCTGGTCATATCCATGAATAAGGGGAGGAATATTTCCTTTTGGAAATATTTATTAGTAACTTATCACAGGTTCTTCTTCACAGAAAATGACCTAAGACCGCTCTCATTTGAGGTAGATTTTTTCTGACCAAATAAAATTCTTCAAAATTTTCCTTCAGGTGATCTATATTGTGATTTTATTTTAGTTATTTGAAAATGTATTTTTAAAATATATTATTTAAGTCTCAAATGACATTTCACTTTGTTTTTTAAATATATTTTTATTAAATTGTCTTTTTTAAAAGATACATAAATCACAAAAAAGTTACATTAAAAAATGTAAGAAGTTCCCACATACCCCACACCCCATCCCCCAACTTCTCTCACATCAACAACCTCCCTCATCATCGTGGCACATTCATTGCATGTGGTGAACACATTTTGGAGCACTGCTGAACCGTATAGATTTAGTTTATGTTGTAGTTCACTTTATAATCATTTCTACAAGAGGAAATGTTTTTTTCATGTCATTAAAGTCTTGTTCTTCATTCTTCCAAATTTCATTGTGGATGGAGACTAGGTTTTTTGCTACAGTGAAGTGAACTCACCTTGTTCTCTGAATATTTTTTATAATTTCTCTTTGTTTTCTGTAGATTTTCTATGGTGCTTTTATGTTTAGATTTGAAACAAAATATATCTTGCCTGAAATTTTTTCTACCTGTTGTATCTGGCTTTTAGCAGTTCTGAAAAATGCACTGTCATTTTCTTAAATATTTCTTAAATATTGCTTATTCCCATTTTTTTCCCTCTACTTTGTGGAGCTTTAACTAAATATATGCAGATGATCTTGCTTCTCTTTTTTCCATCTTTGTCTCTATAACTGAGCTGTTACCTAATAATTTCTTTTAACCACTTGAAGTTTCTCTTATATTTTTCCATCTAAGCCTAATATACTATTAAACATTGAATTCCTAATTTTGATTCCTTAATTTTTCATTTCTACAAGTACTTTTTGATCTTTTTCAAATTTCCCTCTTAAATTAACAATTAGCATTCTCCTACAAATATGTCCAAAATTTGCTCTACTTGCTTACACATAAAATCTCTAGCTGCTTAAAAGATGTCTTATAATTCCACTATTTTAAATTTTTATTTTATGGTGTTTGTATCTGTTAGGTTTTATCTAAAAAATCTTGCTCCAGGTTGGTGGTTTGCTGTGTGTCTCTATAGATTCGTGCAGCTTATTTTTCCTAAAAAGTATTGGTAGAAATAATTTCCAGTTTAAGATGAATGGTCCTTATTCTTAAAAGAATATATGTTGTTGTGTGTCTAATGTCTAGAATTCCTACTAGTTGAAGAGCCTCACATTTCTTACTTGCCATGGCTGCCCCATGTGCTATCAAAATGTATCTGGGTTCTCTTTCCAAGGCATAAAATAGTCTGGTCACCTCAGAAGGACTTTGTCACTACCTACAAAATCCTGCAGAGAAGTGGGTATTCCCTATTTATTCTTTCCATTATTTCTACCCCACTAATTCCATTAATGCACTCATGAATCTGTTTATATTTAATTTTACCCAAAGTATTGATTTATTCAAGACTGATCATTGTTTTCTCAGTTACTCTACATCATTCTTGAGTCTTCCTTTCTCTCCATTCCTGTTATTATTGCCAAATAATAAATCACTCCAAGGCTCAGTGACTTCAAACAGCAATAATATCATTCCTTATAGTTTCTGAAGATCAGGATTTTAAAAAGGCTTCAGCTAGGCATAGTCTGTCATGCAGTTAACAGTTAGAGGATTGCTGGACATGGAACAGTTGGAGAGGGATTGGATGTGTGCTGAAGCTAGTAGTTAGTTTTCAATTCTCTGGGAAATTGTAGCATCAGGGTACACAAACTTCTCCCAAGGCAGATAATGGCTTCAACCTTGACAGTTCCAGCCAAAAATAAAAGCAGAAAGTATACCTCTTATGACTTCTCCTCAGAAGTGAGAAAGCATATTAAAAAAACACTCAAGGAGGAGGAAGCAAGATGGTGGCTGAATGAACTTGCCTTGCGGTCTCTCCTGGGAAGAGGAGGCTGGGTGCTGCTGGAGGTTCTCTGAGGCCAGGCTTTTTTGGGATTTTTGCAGGGCAGGAAGTGTCTGGACATCGATTTGGTGGAAAGGTAATGGAGAGGATTGGTCTATAAGATATAATTTGGGTTCTATTGTCCGGAGGTGAGACCTGCACACGGGTTGCTCCCTCTTTGGAGTGGGTGGAGCCATGGTACGGATGCTGCAGCTCCGCTTTTTGGTGGCTCTGTGGTGCTGGGGAGTTCGGGAGTCCTGGGAAGGCTGTTGGGGGGTTGATGGGACGGGACGCCTTTGTGGATTGATTTGGGGAGACAGACGGTGTTTTGTTGTGAAGCGGAGGAATTTTTGATTGCGGACACAAATAATAGTGCTTCCACCTGGAGCCCCACCCCCACAAGCCAGGCTGCTGATCTGCAACAGAATTAGATTGTTGGCAATAAAGGGACATAATTGGGAGGTTGTTACAGGGTGCAGCGAGGGAGGGGGACACATCTGGAAGCCAAGTGGGGAATATTTTGTGAAGCCTGGGAATTCCAGTTTTGGAATCTGTTTTCAACATCTCCAACTGGAGCCCAACCCACGGGCCAGGCTTCAGATCTGCATCATTAAATTGGCTGCAGTGTAGAGGCGCCCTCACGTGGCCGTTTTGTGGGATCACAGGGAGGGGAGCTGTCCAAAAGCTGAATTGACGATATACCCACATAAATAAACCCTAATGAGTAAGTGAATTGCAGGGTTCAGACATAATATAGAGTTTGCGGATCTGACTTCCCCCATAGGGCTGACACCCAGCCACGGGGATTCCTGAGGGCTGTGTTACACTGCGGGGCTCCTAGGCTTCCTGTTGACCAGATTTAAGGTTGCTGGGTCTGAATCCCCTAAACTCTGGTGGCCCACACACCAGAGTCTCACACCTCTTGAGCCATCAATATCTCAGACTTTCCACCCCTGAATCCATCACGCCCTGAGGTCCATCTGAGGTACTTGAATGCCCTAACCTACAACGTTTGCATTTTTTCTTTATTGTTTCATTTTGTTTTGTTTTTATTTTCTTTTTTTTTTTTACTTTTTTAAATGTCCTGATAGCTAATATTGCATTATCCCCTAGTTTTTTCTCCCAGCGTATCCCCCAAAGTCTTTTTTTATTCAGTTATTTAGGGTTTTTTTTTTTCTTGTTGTTACTGTAGTTGGTGTTGCAATTGTGGTTCGTGTATATCTGTTTTTTTTCTTTCCCCTACCTGTTCCCCACCCTTTGCCCACCCCCTTTTTCTTTCTTCCTTTCTTCTCTTCTTTCTTTTTTTCTTTTCGTTTTCTGTTTTCTCTCTCCCTCTTGTCCCTCATTTTCTACTTATTTTATTTTAACTCAATTATACAATAGGTGCGGCAGGGAACACCTCACATTTGCTGGGTTTTCTCATCCTCCACTGCCTCATTTCTCTGTGAACTGATTTAGGCTACCTACACTATCCCCTTTCCCCTACATCTTGATATCCGCCATCATCTACTGTCTCTCCTATATTCCACCTCCCACCTCCCTTTCTTTGATCCACAAAGTGTCTAACTCTTAATTTCTAATACCTTTGTTTTGTTTTCTGTCTGTTATCCACTCTTGAAATTATTACCTTTCTTTTCTCTTTCCCTCTCTCATGAAAACAATAGCTTTTTAGCTCATACCATATTCCTCCCATATTCAGTCATCTACCTCATAATAGGTACTCTACCTACTGCTATAACTCTACACAATTTACATGAATCTAACCTCCATCTTCCCAGATCTCATATTCTTGCTTTGTTAACATATACCACCAATACTACTTTACACTTTTTCCTTGCTTACACAATTGCCTTTCCCCAGCACTAATACTTTCCTTTAAAGTGAACTTAACCAGCAACAAGAAATTACAATAAGAAGAACAAAGTGACAAAGAGAAGATATAACACTTACGCAAAAACAACAGCTAATTAATCTCCAAGAGTAGACAAAGAAGCTAAGGAACTGATTAAACCCGTCAAGATAAAAGGATGACGAGACAGCAACAAAAATCTACAAACCAAACCAGTAATCAGGAAAACATGGCTGAATCCAATCAACAAACCAAAACTCAGGAAGGGGAACAGAACTTCGCACAAGCAATGAAAGATCTCAAAACATTTATCACCGACAAATTTGATGAGGTAATGAAAGAGGTTAACAACATGAAGACAATACTTGGAGGGGAAATTGCAGATATACGCAAAAACATAACAGATATGATGGGAATGAACTCCACAGTTCAAGAAATCAAAAATACACTTGCAGCAAATATCAGCAGACTAGAAGAGGCAGAGCAGAGAATTAGTGATATGAAGACAGTACATCAGAAATCAAACAGATAGTAGAAGGGGTCGAAAAAGCTAGGACTTAGGGACCTGAATGACAATGCAAAATGCTCAAACATATGTATTATAGGCATTCCAGAAGGAGAAGAGAAGGGAAAGGGGTCAGAAGGAGTGTTGCAGGAAATAATGGCCCAAATCTACTGAAAGAGACAGATGTACATATCCAAGAAGCACAGCACACTCCTCTACTCATAAACCCCAACAGGCCCACCCCAAGACATATACTTGTCAAATTATCCAATGCTGAAGACAAAGAGAAAATCCTAAAAGCAGCAAGAGAAAAGAAAACCATCACATACAAGGGAAGCTCCATAAGATTAAGTGCTGATTTCTCATCTGAAACCATGGAGGCAAGAAGGCAGTGGTATGATATAGTCAAGGTACTAAAGGAAAAAAATTTCCAACCAAGAATACTCTATCCAGGTGGAGCCGGTTACAGGACATCGAGTTGTCCTGGGTGGTGTTTCACGGACAACTACGGGACATTGTAGATCCCCCCAGGGCCCATTGGATGGAATGTGGGAGAGTGTGGGCTATGATGTGGATCATTGACTATGGGGTGCAGTGATGCTCAGAGATGTTCTTACCAGGTGCAATGGATGTGTCACGATGATGGGAGCAAGTGTTGCTGTGGGGGGAGTGGGGGGTCGGGGCCGTGGGGTTAAATGGGACCTCGTATTTTTTTAATGTAATTTTTAAAAATAAATAAATAATAATAAAAAAAAAAAGAATACTCTATCCAGCTAAACTAGCATTCAAACATGATGGAGAGTTCAAAATATTCGCAGATAAACAGAACCTGAAAGAGTATACCAACAAGAAACCTCCCCTTCAAGAAATTCTAAAGGGAGTTCTGCAGGAAGAAAGGAAAAAACAGGACAGGCAAAGTTGGAGGAGCATATAAGAGCAACAAAAAAAGACAAAAATAGAAGGAAAAAAAATACAAACAAAATATGACAAACACAAATCCAATCAAAATATGGCTAACACAAATAATTCCTTGAAAGTAATAACACTGAATGTCAATGGATTAAACTCACCTATCAAAAGATTCAGACTGGGACATTGGATAAGGAAATATGACCCATCCGTATGCTGGCTACAAGAGACACATCTTAAACCCAGAGACGCATGGAGATTGAAAGTGAATGGCTGGAAAACAATCATACAAGCAAACAATAACCAAAAAAAGGCAGGAGTAGCTATATTAATATCAGACAAAATAGACTTTAAATGTGAAACAATTGTGAGAGACAAAGAAGGATACTACATTTTAGTGAAAGGGAAAATCTGTCAAGAAGATCAAACAATCATAAATATTTATGCTCCTAACAAGGGTGCCTCTAAATACATGAGGCAAACACTGGAAAAACTAAGTGAAACAATAGATGCATCTACAATTATAGTGGGGGATTTTAATACACCACTATCTACCTTGGACAGAACATCTCAAAAGAGAATCACTAAAGAAACAAAACATTTGAACAGTATATTAGAGGAGCTGGATCTAATAGACATATATAGATCATTACACCCAAACACAGCAGGATATACATTTTTCTCAAGCGCACATGGATCATTCTCCAAGATAGATCATATGCTAGGCCACAAAGAAAGGCTGAATGAATTCAGAAAGATTGAAATCATACAAAACAATATCTCTGACCACAGTGGAGTCAAGCTGGAAATTTGCAAGGGACAGAGGCCCAGGTTTCACACCATGATTTGGAAATTAAACAGCACACTCTTAGAAAAACAGTGGGTCAAAGAGGAAATCTCAAAAGAAATCAATGACTACCTTGAAACAAATGATAATGATAACACAACATACCAAAATTTATGGGATGCAGCAAAAGCAGTACTGAGAGGGAAATTTATAGCCATAAATTCATATATCAAAAAAGAAGAAAGAGCAAAAATTGAAGAACTAACTGCACATTTGAAGGAATTAGAAAAACAACAACAAAGTAACCCAACAGGAAGAAGAAGGAAGGAAATAACAAAGATAAGAGCAGGACTAAATGAAATAGAAAATAAGAAAGCACTTGAAAAGATAAACAAGACCAAGAGCTGGTTTTTTGAGAAGATCAACAAAATTGACAAACCTTTAGCGAGACTAACAAAGGAAAAAAGAGAGAAGATGCAAATACACAAAATAAGAAATGAGAAAGGTGATATCACCACTGACCCCACAGAAATAAAGACTATCATAAGAGGATACTTTGAAAAACTATATTCCAACAAAAATGACAATTTAGAGGAAATGGACAAATTCCTAGAAACACATAAGCAACCCATATTGATGAAAGAAGAAATTGATGATCTTAACAAACCAATCACAAGCAGAGAGATAGAATCAGTCATTAAAAATCTCCCAACTAAGAAGAGCCCAGGGCCAGACGGCTTCACAGGTGAATTCCACAAAACATTCTGGAAAGAACTAACACCAATCCTGCTGAAACTATTCCAAAAAATCGAAATAGGAGGAGCACTGCTGAACTCCTTCTATGATGCCAACATTACCCTAGTATCAAAGCCAAACAAAGACACCACAAGAAAGGAAAATTACAGACCAATTTCTCTAATGAACCTAGATGCAAAAATACTTAACAAAATACTTGCTAATCGTGTTCAACAAGACATTAAACGAATTATACACCACGACCAAGTGGGATTTATTCCAGGTATGCAAGGATGGTTCAACATAAGAAAATCAATCAATGTAATACGCCATAAACACAGATTGAAGGAAAAAAATCACATGATTATATCTACAGATGCAGAAAAAGCATTTGACAAAATACAGCACCCTTTCTTGATAAAAACACTCCAAAAGATTGGAATAAAAGGAAATTTTTTGAACATGATAAAGAGTATATATGAAAAACCTAAAGCCAACATTGTTTACAATGGAGAAATCCTAAAATCCTTCCCTCTAAACTCAGGAACAAGACAAGGATGCCCATTGTCTCTGCTCCTATTTAACATTGTCTTAGAAGTACTTGCTTGAGCACTGAGGCAAGAACCAGATCTAAAAGGCATTCAAATTGGAAAGGAAGAAGTCAAAATTTCATTATTTGCAGATGACATGATCCTATACATAGAAAACACTGAGAGATCTACAACAAAGCTTCTAGAACTCATAAATGAGTTTAGTAAAGTTGCAGGTTATAAGATCAATGCACAAAAATCAGTAGCATTTCTGTACACCCATAATGAGCAAGATCAGGAGGAAATCAAGAAACAGATACCATTCACAATAGTAAATAAAAAAATCAAATACTTAGGAATACATTTAACTAAAGAGGTAAAAAACTTATACACCGAGAACTATACAAGACTGTTCAAGGAAATCACAGAAGACCTAAATAAATGGAAGAATATTCCTTGTTCATGGATAGGAAGACTGAATATTATTAAGATGTCTATCCCACCAAAACTGATCTACACATTCAATGCAATCCCAATAAAAATCAACACAGCCTTCTTTAAGGAACTAGAAAAACTAACTATGAAATTTATTTGGAAAGGAAAGAGACCCCGAATAGCCAAAGACATATTGAAAAACAAAAACGAAATTGGAGGAATCACACTACCTGACTTCAAAACATACTACAAAGCTACAGTAGTGAAAACAGCATGGTATTGGCATAAGGAGAGACACACAAACCAATGGAATTGAATTGAAAGCTCTGATATAGAACCTCACATATATAGCCACATAATATTTGATAAAGCCACCAAACCCTCTAAACTGGGAGAGAGTGGCCTATTCAACAAATGGTGCCTGGAGAACTGGATAGCCATATGTAGAAGAATGAAAGAGGATTACCATCTCACACCTTGTACAAAGATCAACTCAAGATGGATCAAAGACCTAAATATAAGAGCCAAGACCATAAAGACCTTAGAAAGCAGTGTAGGGAAACATCTACAGGACCTTGTAATAGGAAATGGATTCATGAATATTATACCAAAAGCACGAGCAGCAAAAGAACAAATAGATAAATGGGACTTCCTCAAAATTAAAGCCTTCTGCACCCCAAAGGAGTTTGTCAAGAAAGTAAAAAGGGGGCCCACACAGTGGGAGAAAATATTTGGCAACCATATCTGATAAGAGACATAACTTGCATATATAAAGAACTCATATATCTTGAAAATAAAAAGATAAACAACCCATTTAAAAAATGGGAAAAAGATTTAAACAGACACTTCTCCAAACAAGAAATACAAATGGCTAAAAAGCACATGAAAAAAATGCTCCAAATCTCTAGCTATCAGGGAAATGCAAATCAAAACTATAATGAGATACCATCTTACTCCCATAAGATTGGCAGCTATGAAAAAAACAGAAGAATACAAATGCTGGAGATGATGTGAAGAAAGGGGAACACTCATCCACTGCTGGTGGGAATGCAGAAGGATCCAACCATTCTGGAGGACAGTTTGGTGGTTTCTCAAAAAACTAACCATAGGTTTGCCATATGACCCAGCAATACCACTGCTGTGTATATACCCATCAGAACTGAAAACAAGGACACAAACCGTTATATGTACACCAATGTTCATAGCAGCATTGTTCACTATCGCCAAAAGTTGTAATCAACCCAAATGCCCATCAATAGATGAGTGGATCAATAAAATGTGGTATATACACACAATGGAATACTACTCAGCTGTAAGAACAAATACACTACAAAAACACGTGATAACATGGATGAATCTTGAGAACCTTATGTTGAGTGAAGCAACCCAGGCATTGAAGGACAAATACTACATGACCTCAATGATATGAAATAAGCAAGCTGCCTCAGAGAGCTAGAGACTGAATGATAGGCTTACAGAAAATTGGGGGGTGGAGGAAGGATGTGAGCCGACGTCTGCAGGGGTGGAATTTATAATGAGCTGGCGCTAAGTATGAACACAAAGAAGAGATAAAATGGGGGCAAGGGGTTGCCTTTTGGTGGGGCTTTGCGGGTTTGAGGGGGGTTGGCGATGGGCGGATGGGTAATAAATTGCCCAAAAAGTGGGGGGAGGGAGGGGTAGCATACGAACATAGGAGAGCGTCAGGTGTTGGTTGAGAGTAAAATGCTGAGAAAATCGTATCAAAATATAATTAAGAGGGTTACCTGTTTAGGATGCTCGGAGGGGATGGTCTGATGAGGGACGGGCTCCTGGGGAATGTCTGAATGCTCATTTTGCCAAAGTGGGTGGTACCATTGGGTAGAGACCCAAGTAGTGAGAGTGGGGGTGGACCCACATCCTGGGGAGGACTAATGCCATCAAATAGAGGGAACTGTATCTCTCGAGAGAAAGGGTGGCTCCCAGGGCATTGGGGCAGTTGAGCAAGTTAGGCCCTGAACACTGTTGCAAGTATCTCTGGACGTGGCTCCTCGGGAAACGGAGGTTGGCTGTCACTGTGGGCACCAAGGGGATGGGAAAATGGATGTTAAATGTGTGTAACCAAGGTAAATATGGGGTAAGAGAGGAGTTTCACGAGAGTACACAAGGATGGATATAAAACATGTAATATTACACCATAAACATATAGGGGACAACAGACTAATAATGTAAACCATAATGTAAAACATAGGATAACTAAAAATTTAGAAAACTGTGTCCTAAAGTATGCACCACAATGTAAGCACAGATGTCACCTTGTTTGAAAGCTATTGTCTCAGACTCTGTACATCACTTTAAGTAAATATGATGTGAATAGGTTGTAAGAGTATCGCTGTGGAAGGGAAAAGGTTTTGTGGTGGATGTGTGGGAGTGTTGTATATTGTATATATGAATTGCTGTGATCTAGGGCTCTTGTGAAGAGAAGTTCAATAATTAGGGGGGGAAAAAAAAAGAAAAAGATAGGATATAGAATTTTTCCAAGTCAATACGTATTCTTTATCTAACCTTTAAACCCATCGCTATATGCCATTTTGCTAGTAAGGGATCCTGACATTATATTGGGCTTCAATTTTCAGGAAGTTCTGGATCACAGAGTGGTTCAACAATGGCAGTGGAGGAATACTGGTATAGGATACTATTGACAGGTGATATATGGCTGACAGGGAGTTATACAGGGCATATGTCCAGGGTGCATGGTAATGTTTGGATATACTCATAGTGGCAACAATTAAAAACTACAGCTGGGGGGTGTACTGGGTTCCTGGCCGGGGGTGCTCTGTCATGGTCCCTAGGGGAGCACTGGCAGTCCCCCAGGTACAGCAGCAAGGACTGGGAAGGAATGAGGGTCCAACAGTGAGCCCCTGATACTAATGACTATACTTGTGAGCCTATATGCCTGAAATAAGAACAAGGCCTAGAGCAGCACTGTGCCTGGGAATTTCCTCCTGACAGCCTTCATGTTACTCAAATGTGGCCAGTCTCGAAGCCAAACTCAGCATGTAAATGCAATGCCTTCCCCCCAGCGTGGGACATGACACCCGGGGATGAGCCTCCCTGGCACTGAGGGATCACTACCAAGTACCAACTGATGATGCAACTGGAAAATGACCTTGAATTGAAGGTCGATGCGGATCAGCAGAATATCCCTGTCTACATATAATAACATGACTTTAAAATGCTGTTTGACCTAATGTAAGGGGGAAAAGGAAAGGAGAAATGAGTTTATATGGCTATGAGTCTCTAAAAAAGAGTCTGGAGGCTGTCAGAAGGATTGCCCTTATGCACAACTGAGCAGAGTCTAAGAGACAGATAAAGTAGATACAATCCCCAGGTATTCGTTCCTTGAAGGGCTAAAGAGACCCACGGGTTCTATGGCCATGGCAGATGGGGTTCACTGCCATGTCAGATGGCCCTTCTTTGGAGCTGGTGTTTCTGTGTGATGAAACTGGACTCAGATGGGATCTCTTTTCATAAGACTTTCATGCTACTTTACTGGAATTGTAGTTGGTGCTGGTGTTTAAGATATATTTAGGGGATGTGAATCTCTGGACTGACAATATGATAGCCAGGTCCTGAGCCTCAACAGACTCCAGCTCCTACAATCTGATTTCTTGGACTCACCTCATTCAGCTAAGATGGAGTTGAAGAAGGACAACCACCACACCATGGAGCCCAGAGTGCCTACAACTGAAAGCAGGAGGATTGCATCCAGGACCCATGTGGAATCTGAGCCTCCTCTTGACATAGAGGTGCAACGGACACAACCAATCCAAGGTCCACAGAGAAAAGGTGGCATTGGATTGGGAAAAGTGGACATGGTGGCTAATGGGTATGGGGAATGGCAGGAAGAGATGAGATGTGGAGGTGCCTTTGGGACTTGGAGTTGCCCTGGATGGTTCTTCAGGGGCAATCACCGGACATTGTAAATCCTCCCAGGGCCCACTGGATGGAATGGGGGAGAGTATGGGCCATGAGGTGTACCATTGACCATGAGGTGCAGAGATGCCCAGAGATGTACTTACCAAATGCAATGGATGTGTCATGATGATGGGAGTGAAGGTTGCTGGGGGGGGGAGTGGTGGGATGGGGGTGGTGGGGGTTGAATGGGACCTCATATATTTTTTTAATGTAATATTTTTTACAAAATCAATAAAAAAAAAACAAGTAAAAAAAAAAAAAAGAAGTGAGAAAGCATCATTTTTGTCCTACTCTACTGGTCAAATTAATGGCCAAAGCCTGCCCAGTTTCAAGGGAAATGAGAATAGTCACTACAACTCAATGGAAGGAATGCCAAAGGCACATTAGAAGTACACATGGAATGGGAAATAGTGGCAATGGTATCTTCAGAAAATATCCTCTATTGCACCCCCTCTTTTCATTTAAAAAAATTTTATTTAAGGATGTCATTCATACTTGAACATACATAAACAATAAGTGTATAGTAAAAGTTATGAACTTACAAAACAAACATGCATATCATCATACAGGCTTCCCATACATCACCCCACCACTGACACCTTGCATTCTTGGCACCTTTTATCTACATTGTCTTCCTTCCATATTTCCTTTTTCTTTATAAGTATTTGCTAGATTTAACACCAATTCTACTACTTTTATTTGATCTATATCAATAAAGAATTTTGTTTTTCTCACTTCATGTATTTGAAATATTGTTTTCATATTTATTTGATATTATCATTTATTTAAATAGTTGCTCTTAATTTTCCAAACATTACTTCATATGTTCTGCAATGAGTGCTTTTCCTGTCTCTCTTTGCTCCTTTTTCATGAATTTTATAATTCATGTTCATCCATTTATTTTATGTGAAATGGAGGTTGTGATTGAAGGATAGTTACCTGAAACTGAGAAAAAATCAAAACAATGCTCAAAAGATTAAGAAATACATTATAGGAGTAACTAGTAGAAAAATCTCATCAATGGAGTTATGGTTGGGTGCTCTGGAGGCAAGAAATTGTATCAATTGTCATTGTACCCACACTTTATCCTAGCTAGTTGAGATGGTAAAAATTCAGAGTCTGTCAGAAAAAAAGAAGAAGAAAAAGGAATAGTTTCTTCACCAATCCACATTTGGAACAGGGGAATATATAATGTAAATTTACCTTTTGTAATATAATTTTTTACCATTTTCTGTATTTTCCCACATGCCACATATTCATATTACTGAACTTGTTAGCCAATCATGCAGTTTGTCAAATACCTGCAGTAAACTTGTTTAGTTTACTAGTTATGCTTGAGTCCTTATTAGACAATATCTTGGTATAAGAAACTGAGAAAAATGAGAATTAGACACTCTGAGAAATATTGTGATAACACAAAATTTACTAGGTGAACAACTCAGTGGAATCTGCTATTTGAGATTAGAGGTTTGGAATAGGAAGGTCACTGCATAATTTAATTGGTGAATTTGATCTTTCGAGTTTAACAATTTCATCCCCAATCCTTTCACTTTAATTTCATGAACTATTAAATGTGGTACTGTAGCTCGACTTAACCAAAAAGCTCCAGAGGAAACAAAACAATTATTTTAAGTATGTTGTCTCCAGTAAGATCTAAGTAATATTTAGTACATACCTGTAAAGTAACTGTCATTTTAAATAAGAACCATCTAACGCAAAATAATCTAAAGATTACAAGTTTACAATTACTGCTGACCATGAGTTGAACAGAATTTCTCAAACTTGGCACTACTGAAATGTGTTGCCAGATGCTTCTCTGTCATGGTGGCATCACCTGTACTTTGTAGGATATTTAGAGGAATCTCTGACTTTTTTTTTCTTTTTTTTTTTATTGACTTTGTAATAATATTACATCAAAAATATATATGTGAGGTCCCATTCAACCCCGCTCCCCCACCCCCCCCTCTCCCCCCCCAACAACACTCGTTCCCATCATCATGACACATCCATTGGATTTGGTAAGTACATCTTTGGGCACCTCTGCACCTCATAGTCAATGGTCCACATCATGGCCCATACTCTCCTCCATTCCATCCAGTGGGCCCTGTGAGGATTTACAATGTCCGGTGATTGCCTCTGAAGCACCATCCAGGGCAGCTCCATGTCCCAAAGACACCTCCACCGCTCATCTCTTCCTGCCTTTCCCCATACCCATCGTCCACCATGTCCACTTTTCTCAATCCAATGCCACCTCTTCTATGTGGACATTGGATTGGTTGTGTCCATTGCACCTCTATGTCAGAGGAGGCTCAAATTCCACATGGATGCTGGATGCAATCCTCCCATTTTCAGTTGTAATCACTCTAGGCTCCATGGTGTGGTGATTGTCCTTCTTCAACTCCATCTTAGCTGAGTGTGGTAAGTCCAATAAATCAGATTGTAGGTGCTGGAGTCTGTTGAGGTTCAGGACCTGGCTATCACATTGTCAGTCCAGAGATTCAAATCCCCTAAATATATCTTAAATCCCAATGTTAACTGCACCTCCAGCACATTAGCATGAAAGTCTTATGAAGGGAGATCCCATCTGAGTCCAGATTCATCACACATAAACACCATTTCCAAAGAGGGGCCATCTGCCCTGGTAGTTAACCCCATCGGCCATGGCCATAACTCTCATGGGTCTCTTTAGCCTTCAAAGGAACCAATATCTGGGGGTTGTATCTGCTTTATCTGTCTCTCTGACTCTGCTCAGTTGTGCATGAGGGCAATCCTTCTGCCAGCCTCCAGACTCTTTTTTAGAAACTCATAGCCATATAAACTCATTTCTCCTTTCCATTTCCCCCTTACTTTAGGTCAAACAGCATTTTAAAGTCATGTTATTTTATGTAGACATGGATATTCTGCTCATCCACATTGAACCTTCCGTATAAGGTCCTTTTCCAGTTGCATCATCAGTTGGTATTTGATAGTGGTCCCTCGTTGCCAGGGAGGCTCGTCCCCGGGTGTCATGTCCCACGCTGGAGGGAAGGCATTGCATTTACATGCTGAGTTTGGCTTCGAGACTGGCCACATTTGAGTAACATGAAGGCTGACAGGAGGAAATTCCCAGGCACAATGTTGCTCTAGGCCTTGTTCTTATTTTAGGTTTATCAGCTCACAAGCATAGTCATTAGCATCAGGGGCTCACTGTTGAACCCTCACTCCCTCCAGGTCCCCGCCGCTGTACCTGGGAGACTGTCGCTGCTCCCCTAGGGACCGCGGCAGAGCACCACTGGCCAGGAACCCAGTACCCCCCCTGCTGTGGTTTTTAATTGTTGCCACTATGAGTATATCCAATCATTACCATGCCCCCTGGACATATGTTCTGTACAGCTCCCTGTCAGCCATATATCACCTTCTGACTTTTTTTTATGTAGCGGTATCACCCCACAATGACTCCAAAATTGCCAATGTCCCCCTGCCTGAGAACCACTGATTTAAGTAATAAATCTGAATAAAAATGTCTGAGTATTAAAAAGTATAAGTTATGATTTAAAATATCATCTAATGCTTTTTTAAAAGAAAAATCTGCCTATAATTTTTTAAAAGTTCAGCTTCATGATAGGTTAAACATCTCTGAGAAAATGGTCTAGAATTAATACTATTGACTTTTGGAAATCATTCTCCAGATAAAAATGTTATTCTGCATCTTGGCCTGGACTCATCATCAGTATAAGCATCTCAAACTATTATATTGTTCCTCACCCTGAATTACTTTTAACATTAGTTTTCATAACCAAATTACATATCTCTAGGTCATTCTGTTCTTGGTTTGAAGATCTACATAATCACGAAGACAATGTTTTCAAGTGACATAATTTTGGGAATCTTCTTCATCTCTCAAACTGCCCTTGGATTCACAGGGAACTCATTACTATCCATATTATATATGTACACCTTCTTAATTCAACACAATAAAAAGAAGCCTATCAATGTGATTCTTACACATCTCACACTATCTAATGCTGTGACCCTTGTATTCAGAGACATTCCTAATATAATGCTATCCTTGAGATTGAAGGTTTTTATGGATGATATTGGATGTAAAACAGTGCTGTATATTCAGAGTCACTCGAAGTCTTTCAATCTGCACAACCTCTCTCCTTAGTATGGTTCAAGCAGTGACTATTATGCCAAGTAATTATAAATGGGCATGGCTTAAACTCAAAATCTCCAATTTGTCCTCTTTACTTTTTTTGTGGATCATCAACATGCTCATCTATATTCAGTTCATCTTAAGAACTGTTTCCAACAGCAATACTACTCAGCCTGGACCTGGCTATTACAGCCCTTACTGCAAAAGCAAACATTACAAACAGAATAATGCAGCAGCATTTCTAAGTGCTCTATTAATTTGAGATTAGTCCTTTCTGTTCCTCACGACATTTAACAGTGTCTACATGGTGAGTCTCCTCTTCAGACCCACAAGAATGTTGTCCAACATGTTCACAGTACCATACACTCTCTACAGTCCTCTCCTGAAAACAAAGTCACCCACGTCATTCTCTTGCTGGGGAGCTGTTTTGTTTTCTTTTATTGGACCAACAGCTTCCTGGCCATTTATCTTTTTTTTGTAAATGAGAAAAAAGAAAAAGTGGAGCTCATCAGTGATTTTATTCCCTCTTGTTACCCAACCATCTGCCCTTTCTTGCTAATCAAAAATGAAAATAGGTTTCCCAGACTGTCTTGTACCTAACAAGGATCCATATTTCCTCTTCCAAACAAAATTCAATGAAAGCTTTCATATCCCATAACCATGTGATCTGCCAAGGTGATAATTTATATGAGAAAGAAACATTTTGTAAATGTTGTGAGTTACATTTCTAGCCCCATTGTATCAAAGTTGCAATCAGAGGAAACAATAACAATTTATAAGGAATTTATAAAAATTTCTTTTAATCTTCAAATGAAAAATTACATTACATTAATATGGGAGGCTTTGTTGATAAATTGTATACAGTATTTATTATATGGAAATGTAACATATTGAAGCAATGCTGAAATGTATGTCAGTGACAAAAATCAAATGAAGATAATGGTTACTTTGGGGGCATTTGAATGGGTATATCAAGGAGAGCTACATGTGGGCCTTTATACATTTTTCTAATGCCTTATATCTAAAACTAGATAAACTTGTCCCACGCACAAGGAGTGTGCCCTGTAAGGAGAGCTGCCCAGCATGAAAGAAAGTGCAGCCGGCCCAGGAATGGTGCCGCATACACAGAAAGCTGACACAACAAGATGACACAACAAAAAGAAACACAGATTCCCAGTGCCACTGATAAGGATAGAAGTGGTCACAAAAAAACGCACAGTGAATGGACAGAGAGCAGACAACTGGAGGGGGGGGGAGAAATACATTAAAAATAAATCTTTAAAAAATAAAATAAAATAAAACTTCTTTGAATACATAATGAAAAAAAAAGGTAAGACACTGAGGAAGAAATGGAAGAGATTGCCACTGACATACAGACAGCACCTATCACAGTAATGAAAGGCAAAATGTCAAAAAAGAATTACAATATTTTTCATTTTTTAATACCCCAATGTTTAAACTTTATTTTAGATTTTCTAGATTATTATTTTATTTCTAATGTTTAAACCTATCATTATTTCATTTCCCTATTAATTGAATTTGGCATTATATTAGGCTTCAATTTTGAAGGAGTTTTGGATCACAGAGGTGTTCAACTATGACAGGGCAGAAGCATTGGTGTGAAGGTGTCATTGATGAGGGATGCATGGGAGGGAGTTCACCTGGAAATGCATCTAGGTATATAGATATGTTCAGATGTTCATTGAGTATTGACACAGTGGGTAGAGATTCACACGACAACTCAGGGAGTGCTGGGTTCCCATCCTAAGGGACTTTGTCACATTCCCCAATGGAACAGCAACAATCACCCAAGTGAACAAATGACCAGTGAAGAAGGATGGTCCAATGATGTGCCCTTGATACTCATGACTATGCTTATGAGCCTGTTGCATTTGAAATTTCAACTTAGCCTAGTGTTGCAGGGTGCCTAAGAGTCACTTTCTGAGAGCCTCCATTTTATTCAAATGTGACCACTCTCTAAGCCAAACTCAGCATATAAATGCATTACCTTTCCCACAGCATGGAACATGACTCCCAGGGATGAGCCTCCCTGATGCCAAGGAATTACTACCAAGCACCAGCTGATGATGCAACTAGAAAAAGACCTTGAATGAAAGGGGGAAATGGTAAAGACAAATGAGTTTATATAGCTAAGAGGCTTCAAACTGAGTCAGGAGGTCACCAGAGGGGTTGCACTTATGCACACCTCAGCAGGATCTCAGAGACAACTAAAGTAGATACTATCCCAGGTAGTGGTACTCCTGAGGGCCATGGAGACACCCAGGTCCTATGGTCATGGCAGATGACTCCAGAGTATGGTGCCTTGCCAGTGGGCCCTACTTTGGAATTTGTCCTCCTGAGTGTGATGGAGTTGGACTCAGATGTGACTTACCTATACATGCCTCTTCTGTCCCTTTCAATGAACCAGTGTTTGGCACTGTGGTTGGTGCATACCCAGGAGATTTGAATCTCTGGGCTGTCCTTGTGCCAGCTGGGCCTGAGCCTCAGCAGAGTTGTAGCACCTACTCTACAGTTCATTGCACTTACCCAGGTCAGCTGACAGAGAGGTGAGGATGGACAACCACCACACCGAGGAACTGAGAGAGTCTATAGCTGAGAGCAGGAGAGTCCTATCCATCAGCCATGTGGGATTGAAGGCCCCTCTCAGTTGAGAGGTGGAATGAGCAGCACCATCCCAGTGTCCTCAGGACTGGAGAATAAAATATGGACTACAGTGGACTTATGGATATTCTATTATAGGATTATGGTGACTTCAGCAATAGAATAAATTATATTATTGATGTGGAGACAGTGGCCACTGGAGTTGCTGAAGGCAGGGACAGGGGAAAGGAGGTGTGATATGGGAGCATTTTGGGGATTTGTAGTTGTCCTGAAAGATATTGCAGGGACAGATGCAAGACATTATATATCCTGCCATAACCCACTGAATGGAGTGGGAGAGAGTATAAACTACAATGTAAATTATAATCTATGCTGTGTTGCAGTGCTCCAAAATGTATTCATCAAATGCAATGTATGTTCCACACTAATGAAAGAAGTTGTTGACATGAGAACAGTGGGGGGTGTGGGGAGAGGGGCATATGGGAATCTCCTTTATTTTTTAATGTAACATTTTGTGTGATCTATGTATCTTTTTTTAATAAATAAAATATATATTTTTAAAAATAAAATCCTCCATCCAAAAAAGGCTCTGGTGAAAGGTGGAGAGGGGTTTCCTTTCTGTGGGTTTGGTTACCTGGACCCCATTTGAACTTTACAAAGCATACCAGCTGGCAAGAGGTGGCCCTGGGAAGAGGGGAGAGGTAAATCTGCTTGGGCAGCCTGACTTCCCTAGCTGGCCTGGGAGAGAGGAAAGTGGGCTTGGAGAGGTTGGAGTCAGGTAATTTGACAGGTCTGGTGCTGAAAACTATCAAAATCCCTATCTCTCTTTGGGCATCAGGTGCTAGGAAGTGCTTAGTAACCTTCCAAGGGTCTATTTAGGGTCCCCTGGGAGGAGAGGGATGTCTGGAAGAGGTTTGAGAGTCATGTCTCTGCAGTAAGTTTGGATACCAAGGTCCCATCTGAATTTCAGAAGGGAATTCAGTCTGGCGAGGAGAGGTGAGGGGGGATCCAGTCACACAGGCTATCTTGTCCTGCTGCCCTGGGAGAGAAAGCAATAAGAACAGAAAGGGGGCAGGGACAGATAGGCTCCTAATCAGCAGGAATCTCCCCAACTGCAGGGAGTCAAACCTGCCCTAGGGAAAATGACTGGATAGCTCCCTAACTATCAAACCCAATGAGAAAACTTAGTTCAGTGAAGGAGTCTCTGCTTTGAATATATGAGGACCCTGGCTTGATTCCCAGCTCTCCTTAGAGTAATGATCTGCTGGGTTATCAAACACCCAACTGATACTTTAGGACAGGGAACATAGACCGTATTTTTGTATTTACTTCTCTTGGGTCTGTTATTTTTCTTAAAAACAGTTCCTTTCTTTAAATTTAACTTAGTTTACTTGCCAAAACCCAATTCAAAACCTGCAGAGGGCAGCTGTAGGGTAACTGATTGATAAACACCAGCAGCCTGAGAAGCTCCTCGAGGGCCTAAGAGGCTGTTTTTCCTAAGGTTTTGTTTGATTGCTCACTTGAGTGTTGTTTTTTGTTCTTCCTTTTTCCCCCCCCCTTTTCCCCTTTTCTCCCCACCCCATTTTTAAAAATTAGGTGCTGCTGTCTTGTTTCTTGCGTGCTGTGTTCTCCTTCTTTGTTTCCCTTTTTTATGTATACCAGTATTTCTTTTCCTTCCTTCATCTTCCCTTCCTCTGCTTTCTGTTTTAGTTCTTACATTCCACCTTTCTTTGTTTAATCTTCAACTTTTCTTGTATTTATTTCTATCTCCTCTATTCTCTTTTTCTTTCTTTTTTAACTTTTTTCTTACTGTCTTTTCTCTTTTCCTCTCTCCTTATCATTCTGGCCTTTTAATTCATTCTAGATATTTTTCTCTATTCATTTTTCATTTCATTGTTTGTATCCCCACTTTTTTATTCTTATTCCTATGAACTGCTTACAAGAGTTAATGAGTGCAGGGCAATGACTAGTGAAGAGGATGGTCCATTGATGGGCCCTTGATATTGACAATTATGCCTTTGCTCTTGAAATTACAACTTAGCCTAGTGCTGTAGGGTACCTAAGAGTTACTTCCTAAGAGTCTCTTTAATGCTCAAATGTGACCTATCTCTAAGCTAAACTCAATATATAAATGCATTACCTTACCCTGAGTGTGGACACTACTCCTTGGGATGAGCCTCCCTGGCACCAAGGGATTACTACCAAGCACCAACTAGCAATGCAACTGGAAAAAGACCTTGAACAAAAGGGGGAAATGGTAAAGACAAATGAGTTTATATGGCTAAAAGACTGCAAAATGAGTTAGAAGTTCTTCCCAGAGGTAACACTTGTGCATGTCTCAGCAGGATCTCATAGACTGACAAAGTAAATACTACCCCAAGTAGTGGGGCTCCTGAGGGCTCTAGAGACACTCAGGTCCTTGCCAATGGACCCTACTTTGGTGTTTGAGCTCACTGGTATGGCAGAGTTTGACTCAGATATGACTTCACTACATATGCCTCTTCTGTCCCTTTTATGTGAACCTACAGTTGGTGCTGGAGTTGGTAGATGTACATTCAAGAGACTTAAATCTCTGGGCCGTCCATGTGCCAGCTGGGCCCTGAGTCTTGGCAGAGTTGCAACACCTACTCTCCAGTTCATTGGATTCACGCAGGACAACTAACAAAGAGGTGAGGATGGGCAACCACTACACCAAGGAACTGAGATGGTCTACAACTGCAAGCGAGACACTCTCATCCATCAGCCATATGGGACTGAATCCCCCTCTTGATTAGAGCTGGAATGTGCATCACCATCCCAGAATCCTCAGGATTGGGGAATAAAATAAGGACTAGAATGGACTTACTGGTATTCTACTACGTATTTATTGTGATTCTAACAATGGAAGACATTATATCATTGATGTGGAGACAGTGGCCACTGGAGATGCTGAAGGCAGGGAGAGAGAAAAAGAGATGTAATATGAGACCATTTTCAGGACTTGGAATTGTCCTGAGTGACAATGCAATGACAGATATGAGTCATTATATAGATGACCATAACCTACAGAATTGGGTGGGAGAGATTGTAAACTACAGTGTAAACTATAATCCGTGATTAGTGGCAGTGTTCCAAAATGTGTTCATCAATTGTAATGAATGTATCACACTCATGAAAGAAGTTGTTAATGTGGGGAAGGGTGGGAGGTGTGGGGAGTGAGGCATATGGGAATCCCTTATATTTTTTTATGTAACTTTTTATGTAATCTAAGTATCTTTCAAAAATAAAAAAAATTTTTTTTAAAAAGACAGAGAACTACAAGTGTTGGGGAGGATGTGGAGAGATAGGAACACCTATTCACTGTAGATGGGAATGCAGAATGGTACAGCCACTGTGGAGAATTGTTTGGCAGTCTCTAAAGAAGTTGAATATAGACTTGCCATATGATCCTGCAATACCACTATGGGATATATACCCAGAAGAACTGAGAGCAGTGACATGAACAGACATCTGTTATTCAGACACTGATATTCACAGCAGCATTATTTATGATTGCTAAAAGTTGGAAACAACCCAGGTGTCTATCAACTGATGAGTGGGTAAACAAACTGGTATAGGAATATCATATAGCTGTAAGAAGAAATGAAATTGGAAAGAATAAGACACCATGGATGAACCTGAAGGAGATTATGTTGAGCAAAGCTGATCAGACACAAAAGGGCAAATACCATGATTGTCTTACTATGAACCAAATATATTAACATATTACATGTTTTAAAAAATTTATATGCATCCAGTACATTTGAGAAATGTGCATTTTTATTCAACTGTGTTTTCTTTTCCTTTTTAAATTATTATTTATATTTTCAATTATTAAATGTACAAAATAAAGTTTAAAAATAAATGCAATGTTATTAATAGGGGAAAGGGGAAAAAAGGGAGGATATTGGGTATATGGGAATCCCCTATATTCTGTACATGACTTTTCTTTAAACTAAATCTTCTTTGAAAACAAAATGGAAAAAATAAGACACTGGGAGAATAAATGGAAGAAAATGTCACTGTACATGCAAGACAACAGATCTTAAGTGATGAAAGACATGTCAAAAAAATTATTTTATATTTCAAATATTTTTTAAAAATTTTTGTATTTTATTCATTATTTTTTAAACTATCATTATTTCATTGTCTTATTAGTTGTATTTGGTTATTTTGTTGGCTTCATTTTTTTAAGAAGTTTTGGATCACAGAAGGGTTACAACTGTGGCAAGAGGGGATCATTGGTGCAGGTGTCAGAGATAAGGGATGCATGGGTCACCTGGGACATACATATAAGGCATATGAATGAATTCAAGTGCATTGTCACATTGGGTGGAGATCCACAAAATAACACCAAAAGGATATGCAATTCCCATCCTGGGAAGTTCTGCCACATTCTCTAATGGGACAAGAATCCCCCAAGTACAGGGGCAGGGACTAGTAAAGGAGAATGGACTACTGGCAGGCCCTTGAAAGGGATGACTGTACACATGAACCTTTACTTTTGCAATTGAAATTTAGCCTAGTATTATTGGGTGCCTAAGAGTTACTTCCTGAGAGCCTCCTTGTTGCTCAAATGTGGCCTCTAAGCCAAACTCAGCATATAAATGCATTACCTTCCCCCCAGCATGGGACACAACTCCCAGGGATGAGCCTCCCTGGTGCTGAGGTATTACTACCAAGCATCACCTAGCAATGCAACTGGAAAAAGGGGGAAAGGGTAAAGACAAATGAGTCTGTATGGCTAAGAGACTTCAAAGTGAGTCAAGAGGTCATTGAAGAGCATATGCTTATGCATGGCTCAGGAGGATCTCATTGACTGCCTAAGTAAATTTTGCCTCAAATAACAGGGCTCCTGAGGGCTCTGGAGACATCCAGACACTATAGACAGGGCAGACAGCTCAGGAGTTTGGCATCCTGTCAGTGGGCTCTACTTTGGAATTTATGCTCCCCGATTGACAGTTGGACTCAGTTGTGATTTTCCTACACATGGCTCTTCTGCCCCTTCTATTTGAATCTATAATTAGTACCAAAGTTGATAGGTGTATGTCCAAGAGATTTAAATATTTGGGATGTCCATGTACCAGATGGACCCTGAATCTCAACAGTGTTTCAACACCTACTCTTCAGTTCATTGGACTCACTCAGGACAACTAACAAGAGATGATGATGGACAACGATCATCCCAAGGAATAGAGAGAGTCTGCAACTGCAGGCAAGATAGTCCCATCCATCTGCCCCACGGAATCTAAGCCCCCTCTCAAATAGAGGTGGGGTGGGCCTCACCATACCAGAATCCTCAGGACTGGGAATGAACGATGGACTAGAGTAGACTTACTGGTATTCTAATATAGACTTATTCTAGCAATGGAAGAATTGTTATCATTGATGTTGAGGAAGGGGCCACTGGAGGTTCTGAGGGGAGGGAGAAGGAAAAAGAGATGCAATATGTGGGCATTTTTGAGACTTGGGAATTGTCCTGAATGATGTTGCAATGACAGATATAGGCCATTACATATCTTTTTGTAACTTACAAAATTGTGCTGGAGAGCATGTAAGCCTCAATGTAAACTATAATCCATGCTTAGTGGCAATGCCACAATTGTAACAAGTGTATCACACTAATGAAGGATGTTGTTATTATGGGAAAATGTGTGAAGGGTAGGGAGCAGGGCATATGGGAATTCCCAACATTTTTTAAGATACATTTATGTAATCTAAGTATCTTTTTAAAAAAACTTTTGTAGTACATTTTAAAAAACAAATGAACTTAACTATTTTTAGTACTTTACTTTTTACTTTTACACTTTTGCCATGATTACCTTAATTAACAAGTATTTTATTTTAGCAGTATAGGAAAAAGCTATGTTCTCTATTATTTTATGAAAACCTAAGATTCTCAATGGAATTAAGATTTTTTTCCCTACCTCCACCTTAATAATGAAGATTAAGTTGGCCTCTGACAGGTGTTCCTGTTATGAAGTTACTTTTTGTTATCAATAATATTAATTCAGATTTCTTATAAGCTACATTTACTTTAAATAGGCTTATTAAATTACAATTAGTGGGAAGCAGATGTAGCTCAAGCAATTGGGCTCCCATCTACCACAGAGGAGGCCCAGGGTGAAGGCAAGATGGCCCACAGGGTGAGCTGGCCCAAGCGAAGAGCTGGTGCAGCAAGATGATGCAACAAAGAGAGACACAGTGGAGAGATGATAAGAGACACAGCAGACCAGGGAGCTGAGTGACATGAGATTGAGCAACTCTCTCCCACTCCAGAAGTTCCCAGTGCCACCTAATGAAAAGACAAGCAGACACAGAAGAATGCACAACAAATGGACACAGTGAGCACACAAGGGGAGGGGAATAAATCTTTTTTTTAAATTACAATCAGCAACCAATGAAATTTACTTTTATTAATTTAACTCTTGCCTTACATTCTCATTCTTTTTGTGAAAACTAGTCATTTCACTTTAAGACAGATCCATATTTCATTAAATATGAGCTTATAATTTCTTGTATCTTAAAGATTTAATAATACTCATTTATTTTATTAATATCCTATAAACCTAGGGAGATTACACCTAAGTCAAATAAAATTGTAACAATTATAGTTTCTGCAAGAAATATTCCTTTTCCTCTCTTTACAGGAAGCTAAAACATCTTTTTCTTCTTTAATAAATTTTAAAATTGTAAATAACCTTAAATGCATACTGGCTGCCAGGTTCTGGAATATATTATATTTTTAAAATTTGTTTTAATCATAATTTAGAAATATCTTTCAAGGACTTTTTCTTTACTTATTGAAAATCAGTTATTGGGTTACCCTCATTTCAAGGCTGTTAAAAGGATTAAATTGGGGAATTACAGGACAATGATTTTTAATTCCTTAGCCTACATTTTCCTATTTTGTTACACCTAGCCCTTTTCCCATTCTTCCTCTTTTTCCTTATCTGAGGAAGAATCCACAGGGTCCCATGCCTTAGGGTCCCACCCAGGAGTGCTTAATATCCTCTGAACCTGGACTCGAGGTAGCCTGCAGTCCCTAGCCCAAGCATATCTATAAGCCAGGGTTTCTAACTAACTTGGCATGGACAATAGGTTAAAGAATGTTTCATCTTTGCATGTGCCAGGCACACATCCTTTTCTAACTTTAACTTTTCTTCTAAGTGGTGCATAGAGGCCTTTGCCACTTGTTCTGCCTCAGTAGCCACCTGCAAGTCTCCCAATGGGGGCCATGCTATAGCCACTGCTGACAGTCTCCCTTTTACTTATTTAGGTGCAGCTGCTCTTGACCTGCTGTGGCATAGCCAGTAAACCTGCCAGAGTTTTCAGGTTATCCCTGTACACTCTCAGTGGTCCCCACTTATCCTGGAGGGCAGCCACCCCTCCTCACATGGACATTACAGGCCAACCAGGGAGTTCTCCTGTGGATTCTTCCTTCCTGGAGCTCATGCCTTCTGCCTGCACTCCTTTGGTTCTCCTGGCTGGCTCACCAATTGTTGCAACCCAGCTCCTGGAGGGCATAGGTCAGGGCAGTGGCACGATCAAAGGATGCACTCAGCAGATTGTCAGACATGAGCTTATTTACTGGGATTTATGGACAGGAGAGATTTTCTCTGGTGGTGGCAGTCCAGACAATGAAGATAGCATTCTGCAAAGAGGTGGGAAAATGAGGAACAACATATAGGGTCTCAGAACAAAGACATTTCATAACAGTTACATAAATGGGGTCTGGTAATGTTATTGTAGGAGAAAACTACAGTACAGTCTACATTTTAACTCGTGTCCTAGGGCACGCAGATAGCTGCTTACTGGGGGCTGAGTTTTCCTTAGGGAGGGAAAGCTAGGGCCAGGGACCTACTGGGGCCCCCACACTATGGACAGCAGTGTATAGTAATATACTGTATGCTAAGTGAAAGAAACCAGACAAATGTAATACAAATAAATTATAGAGTCAAAAATAGATTAGCAGTTATGTACGGGAGGAGGATAGAGGGATTGAGGGGTGACTACTAATGCATAGAGGGGTTTGTTTTTGTTGTTTTCTTTGGTTGGCATAATGAAAATGCTCTAATATTGATTGAAGTGATGAATGCACAACTTGATTACACTAAATGCTACTGATTGTACACTTTAGATAAATTGTGCAGTTTATGAGCAAAAAAAAAAAAAAAATAGGGTGGGTTAGGGGAAAAATACACCAAATGGAAGACATGTCCATGGTCCCAGGTAGCCTGCCTTTATGTGTCCTCTCTGGAGTGGGTGACTTTCTGTGTGCCCACAGCACCTTCTCCTCATCTTTGTGTTAGCAGTGACCATATTCTTATGCCCAAATCTACCCCTCCCCAGCTGTCAGCTCTAGCAGGGCCCGGACAGTACCCAACTCCCTGTCCCCAGTGCCAAACCCCCAGAAAGCACCCCATAAAGGTTTGTGGAGCAACTGCATGACTGGGAGGCAGTGGGAAGAAAAGAGATTTGGAAGCTTTCCGGCATTCCTCTGAGCTGGAGACCATCAGGCTGGTGACCGCAGGCCTTGGAGCCCCGAGGAGGAGGATAGGACCTCCAGGCCAGAAGTCGTCTGGGCACTGACCTTCCTGACCAGCTGCTTGACTCTTACACTGGGCGTGCAGGCAGCACGGTCAACAGGGAGGTGACCACACACCCACCGTGTTCAGAGCAGGACGCCGAGCCTGGCCTCCTTACCGTGGAGGTGCTCGGGGACCCAGGCCTGAATGTGGGGAGAGCTCATGCCCCTTCGGCAGCCCTCAGCACTGCCATTCTGTGTGCCGTGGCCAGGAGCCCTCCCGGGGTGCTCCCCGCCGTGCATTCCAGCTCCACGGGAGCTGCATTCAGGCTTAAGCAGGCGAGGCCTTGTCCACCCCAAGCCCCCTGCCCACACGGCTATTCCCTGTAACCCACCACCTGCTTGGGCTCTTCTGCAAAGCACAGCCTTTGAAGTCAGAGTGCCCAGGGTGGAAAACACACAGCTGGAGCAGGTCACGGCCCTGTGTTGGGATTGCAGACCCTGCGTTTTCTAGAAGGCCAAAGGAAGCCAGTGATGGCCAGCTCAGGCGGGTGTGTTGGGGTTGAAGAGGTGGTCTGAAGCCTCTAAAGAGCTTTGACTCAGGAGGTCCCTTGGCCCAGCGAGCATGCCAGGGGCAAGGCCCCACTCAGGAAGAGGGGTGGGCGAGAGCAGGGACTGTGAGCCCACCTCGGAGGCGGGCTTGCTCTCTCAGAGCTGCAGGACTTGAGTGCTGGAGCTGCCTGCTTGCTGTCCACAGGGGCAGGGGCAGGTGGCCCAGGAGGGCTCCTTAGCAGTAGCGAGCGCCCCAACCTTCAGCGCTGGGGGTCTGCCCTACATCTGCTCTGGGCTCCCCTGCCCCTCTCATATCCCCCTGGGCTCTGCTAGAGACAGGGTGGGTTCAGGTGCCCTGGGTCTTCTCAGGGAGGACAGGAGGAGGCAGAGGGGCAGGAGCACAAGGTTGACCTGCCTTCCCCCCTGCTCAGACTCACAAGGCTGTGCCCGCCTCCAGGTCTGCTCCAGGTGCACCGTCCTGGCACATGAGAAAGTGAAAAATCAGTAAGAGAGGCTTTTCTGGCCTTCAGAGATTCCCTCCCCACAGCCCTAAGAAGCAGGTCTGCCACAAATTCCTGAGTCCAGATCCCATTTTTGAGCAAGGAGCAGGGCCCATCCTAACAATCCACATCCAGGTCGAGGCAAGAATCAAAGAGCAGTGGTAACACACAGCCTCCCACCACTACAACCCTACCAAAGAAAAAAAGGGAGCACCTGAGCACATCGCATCCTCATCAGATGCCCAGACATCAGCAACAAATTATGGGCCCTACTAAGAAAACGGAAGGCATGGCCCAAGAAAAGGAATAGACCAAAGCCCCAGAAGAGACGCAGGATTTGAGAGGCCTCATCAGTGAGATGCACACAAATTTCCAAAATCGCAATAATGAGCTGAGGGACAATGTGGCTAAGGAGATAAATGACAACAAGAAGACATCGAGTGAGTGCAAAGACACATTTGAAATCTTGACCAGCGAAGTAACAGAGCTCATGGGAATGAAAGACAAAAGAGGTGTGATCCATAGCCCATCACAGGCATGCAACAGCAGACTCAAAATGACAGATGAAAGAATAAGTGACACCAAAGACAGAACAAGTGAAATGGAAGGGAGCAAAGAACAGTGAAAAGAATGGGAAAGGACTTAGTAGGGGCTCAGAGAGTTGAATGACAACACGGGACACAACCACGTACATGTCATGGTCATTCCAGAAGGAGAGGAGAAGGGGAAAGGGGCAGAAAGAGTCTTTGAGGAAAGACGAGTGGAAAAATTTCCCCACTCTCGTGGAAGAAATGGTTACAAGACCATTCCCCAGTCAGAATAAATCCAAAGAGACCTCCTCCAGGACACATACTACTCAAAAGGTCAAATGTCAAAGACAAAGAGAAAATTCTTAGAGCAGCAAGGGAGAAGCAAACCATCACCTACAAGGATGCCCAGTAAGACTCCATGTGGATTTCTCTTCAGAAACCATGAAGGTGAGATGACAGAGGCATGATACAATTAGGATAGTGAAGGAGAAAAACCACCAGCCTAGAATACCTTATCCCGCAAAATTGTCCTTCCGATACAAGGGCAAGTATAAACCACTCACAAAGAAACAGAAACTAAGAGACTATGCCAAGAAGAAAATCGACCTTTGCAGGAAATAGTAAAGGAAGCCTTAGAACCTGAGATCAAAAGACAGGAGAGAGAGAGGCAACCCAGGAGTAAAACGGTGGAAGTAAATAATGCATTTAAAGCAATATCACTGAAGGTGAGTGGATTAAACTCCCCAATCAAAAGGTACAGGCTGATGGAATGGATAAAAAAAAAACATGAGTCATCCATCTGTTGCTTTGTAGACCCAGGGCTGCAAAATGGCTGAAAGCGAAAGGTTGGAAAAAGATACTCCACGCAAACAATCACCAAAAAGAGCAGGGGGAACTAGACTGCTCTCAGGCAAAACAGACTTTAATGCAAAAAGTTATGAGAGATAGAGAATGTATGAATAAAAGGGACCATCCACCAGGAAGCAATCAGTCGTAAATATCTATGTAGCTAACAAGTGTAGCCCAAAATAAACAGGACAAACTCTGGCCAAACTCAAGGGAGAAATAGACATCTCTACAAGGATCGCTGGAGACTTCAACGCCCCACTCATATCATGAGATAGAACAATTAGACTGAAGAGCAACAAGGAACGAGAGAAGATGAACGGCATGATCAATGATTGAGACATAACAGACATCTTCAGAAGGCTGCATCCCAACTCAGTGGTTTCTACATTCTTCTCAAGTGCCCATGGATCTTTTTCCAGGAGAGACCACATGTTAGGGCACAATGCAGCTCTTGATCAATAGAGAAAGATTGAAATGAATCAAAGCACCTTCTGAGATCAAAACGGAATGAAAGTGGAAATCAGTCACAAACAGGGCCAAAGTGAATTCACCAAGGTGTGGAGGCCGAAGAACACATCCTTACATAATCAGTGGGTCCAAGAAGAAATCACCAGTGAAGTCAGTCAATCTTTTGAGACAAAGAAATATGAGAACACAACTTATCAAAACGTAGGGGATACAGCAAAAGCAATCTTGGGAGGGAACATTAGAGCCTTCAATGCCGACATGAAAAACAAAGGAAGAGGTAAACACAAAGATTGAACTGAACGACTAGAGAAACTAGAAGGAGAAGAGCAAGCCAATCCTGAAACAAGCAAGAAGAAAGAAAGAAAGAAAGAAAGAAAGAAAGAAAGAAAGAAAGAAAGAAAGAAAGAAAGAAAGAAAGAAAGAAAGAAAGAAAGAAAGCAGAAATAAATGGAATCGAGAACAACCACCACAAACAATAGAGCAAATCAACAAAACCTAAAGCTGGTTCTTTGAGACAAATCCCTAGCCAGACTAACCAAAAACAAAAGAGAGAAGATGCAAATAATTAGAATCAGAAATGAATGAAAGAGGGGACGTTGTAATTGACCCCACAGAAATGAAAAGGATCCCAAGAGGATATTATGAGAAGCTGCATGCCAACAAAGTAGACAACCTGGATGAAATGGACAAATTCCTAGAAATGCACAGACCACCTACACTGATGCTACAAGAAAGAGAATATCTTAACAGACCATCACAGTGAAAGAGATTGAATCCATCATCCCAAATCTCCCAGCCAAAGAATCCAGGGCCAGATGGCTTCACAGGTGAATTGTACCAAGCATTTAGAAAAGAATGAACACCAATCCTGTTTAGGCTTTTCCCAAAAATTGAAGAGGAGGGAAAATGACCCAAGACAGTTGATGAAGCCAACATCAGCCTAATACCAAAGCCAGGTAAAGATACCACAAGAAAAGAAAATTAGAGACCAATCTCTCGAATGAACATCAACCCAGAAACTCTCAACAAAAACTTGCCATAGAATCCAAGAGTGTATCAAAAGACTTATACATCATGGCCAGGTGGGATTTATTCCTATAATGCAAGTCTGGCTCAACATAAGGAAATCAATCCAAGAGGAAAAACACATCATCATCTCAATCAATGCGGAAAAGGCGTTTGACAAAATCCAGCATCCTTTTCCAGGTACAAACTTCAAACAATAGGAATAGGAGGAAAATTCCTGAATATGATAATGGACATAGGTGGAAAACCCACAGCCATGATGTGCTCATGGACTGGAAGAATAAATATCATGAAGATGTCAATCTTTCCCAAAACGATTTATAGATTCACTGCAGTACCAACCAAAATTCCAACAGCCGTTTTACAGAATCAGAAAAGGCCATTACCAAATTCATTTGGAAGGGAAAGTGCATCCAAATAGCCAAAAGCATTCTGAACAAGAAGAGTGACATGGGATCAATTTCACTGCCTGGCCTTCAAAGGTATTACAAAGCTACAGTGGTCAAAACAGGAAGGTAGCGGCATAAAAATAGACACATTTATCAGTGGAATAGAATTGAGAATCCAGAAAAACACCCTCACCTCTACTGTCAACTGGTTTTTGACAAACCTACCAAGGCCATGTTAATGGGACATAATGTGTTCTTCGACGAATGGTGCTGGGGGAAGTGGATATCTACGACCAAAAGAATGAAAGAGGACCCTATCTCACTCTCTACACAAGAATCAACTGAAAATGGATCAAAGACCTAGATATAAAAGCAGATACGAAAGACCTAGAAGAAAACACAGGGAAACATCTTCAAGACCTTTGCGGTCACCCCTCGGGCTGAAGTGTGGTTTGCTGGCCTGGCGGGGGAGCAGCTGCGGCAGGCCAAGCCCTGCCCCCATAATAGGGTGGCTGGTCGGGCCCACCGCCACCCCTGAAGGAAGCTCGGCATGGGCGCAGAGTGCCCTCGGGTCTCCCCTTCTCGGCAGCCATGCTTCCGCGGCCGCCCCTCCTCCCGGATGGCGCCACCCTATGCCTTGTGGGGCGGCACCCTTCTTCTTCCTTCTCCCTGCGCAGGCGCAGGGCGGAAAATTCCAGTCTGCCCTTTTCCCCATCCCCGACAGCAGCAACAGCCAGGCGTGAGCGGGAAACTCAAGTCTGCCCTCCGCCCCAGCAACAGCAGCCACCAATCCCTAAACCCTGCCCCTTCCCACAGCAACAGCAACAGCCAATCCCTAACCACCACCCCTCCCCCATCCAGCACCGCCCACTGACCTTTCTCCGGCAACCAATCAGAACAGGGCACGGCTTCGACCAATCAGCCTTCCCCAGCCCCTATAAAACTGTTGCCTCTCCCTCAATAAAGTTGGACTTGCGTGTTTACCTTGTCTCCGCGGTAGTTCTTCTGCCGTGCGCCCTCCAGTCCTGAGAGCCCCCGACAAGGGCCTGGCCTCCCTTGTCCCCAGTTCGTCGCCTGCTTCTCCGGGCGACCCCTTCATCGCCGGCTTCGCCGGGCGACCCCGTCAGCCAAACCGCGCAACCCCTTGTGAGACCGATCCCTCGTCTGCTGCCGGACCGACCCCTCGTCCCAAGTGGGACCGACCCCTCGTCCCAAGCGGGGCTGACCCCTCGTCCAGAGCTGGACTGACCCCTCGTCCACAGCCAGACCCCACCTCTACCGACCGAGCAAGCCGCCACAACCTTGTAGTAGGTGGTAGTTTCTGTGACCTTATGCCCAAAGTGCAGGCCACAATAGAAAAAAAAAACAGATAAAAGGAACCTCCACAAAATTAAACACTTTTGCACCTCACAGGACTTTGTCAAAAGGGTGAAAAGGCAGGTGACTCAATAGAGGAAGATATTTGGAAATCACATGTCTGATAAGGGTCTAATATCCAGGATCTATAATGAGACATTTACATCTCAACAATAAAAGGAGAAACAATCCAATTTAGAAATAAGCAACAGACTTGAGTAGACGTTTGTCCAAAGAAGAAATACAAATGGCAAAAAAACACATGGAAAAAATGCTCAAGATCTCTTCTGATTAGGGCAATGCAAATCAAAACCCACAAGGACTTATCATTTCACACCTATCAGAATGGCCACTATTCCAAAAGACAGAGAACTCCAAGTGCTGGAGAGGCTGTGGAGAGATAGGAACACTTCTTCCTGGTTGGTTGGTGGCAATGCAGAACGGCCCAGCCACTGTGGAGGACTGGCAGTCCCTCAAGAAGTTGAAAATAGACTCGCCATGTGACCCTGCAGTACCACCACTGGGTCTATAGCCAGAAGAACCGAGAGCAGTGACACAAACAGACATCTGCATGTCGATTTTCGCAGTGGCATTCTTCACGATTGCCAGAAGTTGGAAACAACCCAGGTGTCCATCGATGGATGAGTGGAAAAACAAGCTGGTGAATTCACCCAAGGAAAAGTTATGTAGCAGTAAGAAGAAATGAATCATAAAGAAGACAACGTGAATGACTCTGGAGGAGATTCTCTTAAGTGAAGCTGGCCAGACACAAAAGGGCCAATGCCACAGGATTGTGTTATGATGAACTAAATAGACTGTGTAACATACTGTACGATAAAAAACAATTTCTATGTAGCCAATCCATTTAATTGAGAGTTGTACACTTTTATTCAATTGTGCTTGCTTTTTCTTTTAAATGATTGCTTCTATCTCCAATTCTTAAGTGGACAAGATAGAGGTAGAAATAATCAAGGCAAGGGGAAGCCTCTGGGCAGAATTGGTGGCACAGCCGCCGTGTCTGACTTTGGTCTCATTTGCACCTCGTCACGGGCCAGACAGAGACAGCAACCCAGGAGCACAAGTGGGTCTCCTCAGACCACACAGCCCTCCCCCAGTCCTGTGTGGAGTTGGACTCGGGGTTCCGTCTGTCCCCATCCTGCTTTTCTGTGTCTGAGTGTGTGCATTCACTACGTGTGAAACCAGACTCCGGGGCTCACAGTGTCCACCCCCCATGGTCGTGACGCTGTCCGGGGAAGCCTATGCAAGAATGGATCCCACTGTGTGGTGAGGAGACTGGGGGTGGGCCCCAGTGACTAGCCTGGGCTCCCCAAAATGGAAAGGGCAGAGCAGTGGGCTCTGAACCCAGCTGGGTTTCCCCTGAGCTGGGGCCCGAGCCACCCACAGCCTTCCCAGGGAGCTGTGGGGGGGATGTGTTGGCAGAACGGCGTCCAGGGAACAAGGCGATCCAGGAGAGAGGATGGACAGACAGCCATGCAGAGGGACTTTGGCGGGGTTCTTACAGTTGAAGGGCCCAGGGGAAATGACCTAAGGAGGTGACCTCACTTCCTCGGTGACAGAACTTGGAACCCTGGTAACCAGGCACCAGATTCCACAGGCAGCCCCTTCCCAGCTCACTTGGCAGGAGACGCTCGAAAGAGCAACATGTTCCCCTGCTGCGTTGCACGATCCCGAGTCTCCAGCCTCCACCAAAGTGGGAATGAATCCCCTTGCCATCGCTTCTGACATTGGCTCAGGCCTCAGCCACAGAGCTGCTGGCCATCAGCACCCAGGAGGCACCCAGAGGTGACATGGGGTGGCCCAGGGGAGCTGGTTGAGCACAGGCCACCTCTGTGCTCCTCCTGGGCAGACCCACATCCATCCTCTTCCCAGGGTGTGGGGGCGTGGACAGGGGGACCACCATGGGCAGGAGCAGCTGTCAGGGTTGGGGACCCGAAGGGCCTTCCCTGTCCCCTGCCAGGTCACAGGTAGGGGTGGGAAGAGGCAGCTTGGGGACATCCATGTGGACCGTGTCTTTCCTGAGCCTTGAGCTCCCCTGTTCTCTCCACCAGGTTCAGGGGAAGGCAGACCCCATCTGGGCCGATGGAGGGCCAGCTTCCCCTGTGGGGGAGGACAGGCCCCTCGCTGATGCCCCTCGCCCCGGCCGCCGGGCACTGTGTTCACAGAGCTCCACGCAGGTGGTCAGTGAGGAGCTGGAGGAGGGGCTCGTCTACACCGTCTCTCTGAGGAAGGTGCCCGTCCATTGGGGCCCCGGCCAGGGCCAGCGCTGGTTCCAGGTGAGAGCAGGCACTGAGGGGGGGCCCGAGGCAGCCAGGGAGCACCTCGGGGCAGTGTTTCACCCTGACCACCACCTGCGCACTCTTCAGGGCTTTCCCACCCGAATGGCCCCATATCCTGCTTCCCGAGGAACCTGGGACCCCACCAGTTACCCAGCACACTGCCACTCCACAGACGGGAGAAGGTCACTGCACACGTGGAGAGGGGTGGGAGAGGGTCTTTAGCAAAGGATTCTCGTCAGGGCCGGCTGGAGGGTGGGCACACCACAGACATGTGCGCGTTGTGCTGGTGTGTTTGCGAGTCCCCTCCTCAGCGCCACATCCCCGGGAGCATCACCATGACTGTCCTTGCCCATCTGCTCTGAGCCATCCAGCTCTCCTGCTGAGGAGGGTTCTCGCCATCTCCCAGAACCGCCCCCTTGACCTTCCCGGGTAGGAGCTGGGGCCTGCCTCAGCTGCCCAGGATTCCAGGAGGGTGGCGGCTCAGAGCAGCCTTTCGGCCTTCGGGACTGCTGGAGCTGAAGGTCCTCCCAGGGCCCTGCCGGCTCTGCTGCCCTGGACACCACCCCCAGGGCCCCAGGCAGTGGTCCTCCCAGCCCTGGCAGAGGCTCCAGGGAAGGGCCGGCTGGGCAGAGGACATGCAGACCTCCTTTTCTCCAGCAAGGGCTAGCTGACCTCATGGAGGGGCAGCAGCAGGGGATCACTGGCTGTCTTTGGGGGGAGCATCCCTGCAGCCCCTGGCCCTGGCCCTGGCGTTTCCCTTCCTTGTCCTGATGTGGGGTTGGGGTGGACAGCGGCATCCACTTGTTCCTCTGGCCCCAGGACAGTGCAGTCCAGAAGGCCGTCTCCTGACCAGGAGGGTCTGCAGTTGCCCAGGGTCTGCTCAGTTCCCCAGGGTCCCCTCGGCCCTGCAGGGGTCTTTCTCCCCCAAGGACCCTCCAGGCACCCCCCTTTCAGGTCAGGGGCCTCACCTTTCAGGTGTTGGCTCCCCTGTGGTTCAGTGTGAAGGCCGAGGACCTTTCTCCACTAGGGGCCCACACGGCTCCTCGGCCAGATGTCGCTCAGGGCTCGGGGCAGCAGGTGGACCCTGGCCCCGCCCAGCTGGCTCCAGGCACTGTCTGACCACCCTGCCCCCTCTGTCCCACCCCAGAGGAAGAACGAGGGGGCCCTCACCAGGGGAGAGAGCCTCACCATATGCATGGTCAAGGCAGGCCACTGGGAGGACCTGGCAGAGCATCTGGTGCCCGCCTTGCAGGAGGGCGACCTCGGCTATGTCTGCACCTTCCTGGGGACCTACCGCGCATTCACCTCCACCGAGTAGGTCCTGGACCGACTGTTCCACCAGTGAGCACCCGCCCCCTGGGCTGCTGCACCCCCCACGCGCTGGGCGTCTCAGAAACGCCACTGCACCTGCTGGCCTCAGTTTCCTCCTTGGGAAGGGGGCACCCTGAGGACCAGCCCCCAGGGCTGATTGTAGGACAGACTGGCAGGGTCAGTGGGAAGGGATGCCCTGAGTCTGGCTCCCGGACAGGGTGGCTGGAGGCACAGGGCTGCTCTGGGCAGGACTTCCCTCTGCCCAGGGAAGAGGCTCTCGGCCTTGCCCCCTTCGCACCCAGTTTTCTCATTTCTCAGGGAGGTCTGTGAGCCCTTTCGGCCTCTGACCTTGGTGTGGTCAGAGCAGGGATCCCTGTGGGCTGCCAGAGGGCTCCAGGTCCATCCCAAGTCTGAGGAGGTGCCGCTGAGGGCTCACCCTTCACCTGGTAGACAGCATATGTCTACTCAGTGCATGTGCTCCCTTCGGCACCTGGCTTCATGCAGCGGACACGGCAGACCAAAGATCCTGCCTTCTGGGTTCCTTTGGAGGGGGTGCTGCCGGCAACAGGCCAAGTCATCTTCAGCAGGGGGGACACTCAGCCAGCAGCTGTGACAGCCTCACGGTCTCCCCTAGGTAGGGAGGTGACCTCGGCGGGAGGGGTGAGCCTCGTGGATGCCTTGATGTGAAAACATAGGTGCACTTTGGGTGAGGGCGAGGGGCTCTTGTGCCCAGACCCCATTGTGGGGGGTTGGGTGGTGGGTGACTGGGTCGGACTGGGCAGGGTCTGGGGCCACGTGTCCTCCATCCCCTGGAAGGCAGAGTCCAGAGGGCTTCCCCCTCCCCTTGCAAAGGAGTAAGGAAGCTGAGGTGGGGTCCTGAGGCACTGTCTGCACAGGAGGCCAGGGGGCTCATTCCCGAGAGAAGCCCACCCCTCCTCCACCCCCTCCCAGCCCCCAGGCACCCAAACACCACCTCACGCAGACCCCCAATGGGAGGTGGTGAGCAGCCTGCCGGGAACCTCAGTCCTGTCTGCCTCCTGCAGGGGTGGCTGGGACGGCTGCATCCCCGTCTGGGTGGGGTGGGGCAGTGTCCGTGGGAAGGGGAGACACACATGACACCAGGCAGAAGATGAGGCAGCTCCTCTGGCAGACACTTCTGGGTGGGGGCCTCGAGGGCCTGGGTCGGGAAGACGGGCCCTGCCCCTCCACACTCACCCAGTGCTGAAGCTCCTACTGTGTGTCAGCACCGGGCTGTGGCCAGGCCAGTCAGAGCCCTTGCTGTCCTCGTGGACTTTCTGTGCAGTGGGAGGGTCCCTGGGGGCAGCGTGGAGGGCAAGGCCAGCATCTGACCGTGCGGCCCCACCTGCCCTCAGCACCCTCTGCTCCCTGTTGGGCACCTGGATGGACCAGTACTCGGAAGACTTCCTGCAGCCTCCTGACTCTCCCTGCCTCCAGCTGCTGGCGGCCCATGCCCCAGAGCACCTGCCGGGCTCTGGCCCGCAGTGCCGTGTCGCCCTTCTGCCGTGTCGCCCTTCTGCTTGCACAGATGAGACACCCGGAGCCCACAGGGGCAGAGCCGGAGGGTGAAGGGGCCTCAGCGTGGGGGCACGTGAGCTTGTGGGCCAGGGGCTGGGATTGCACCACAGAGGCAGGTGCCAGCAGAGGCTGCCCTCTGGCTGCGAGCAAGGCAGAGCCCCAGACATGTCATCTGGAAGCCTGCAGGCAGGGAGCACTTTTCTGGGCAGGATCTTTCCCTCGAGGTAGTGGGATCTTCTGTTTTGGAATGACACTCGGAGCCATTCATGGTGGAGAAACTGCCTCTTGTCCAGCTCCTTTGTCAGCTCCAGAGCCACCGATGCCTCCAGTGCGACCACCAGTGCCATTTCCACCCCCTGTGGCCGATCAGGTCCAGAGCCAGAGTCGGCTCCATCACCACCCAGACTGCCAGCTAGCGAGGTGGTGCCAGCACCTGCCATGCAAATAGAGCCTGCCGCATTCCGCGCCGTGGCGTCAGCTCCTGAGCTGCAGGTGGATCCAGCCCCACCACAGCTGCCCCCCACAGAGATGGAGCCCATGCCCCCCTGGAGCTAGACCATCCGGCCCAGTCAGCTGGAGCACCTCCTCAGGAGCCGCGGGCAGCTGCAGCACCATCAGGAGCACCAGCTGCAGAGCCAGAGGCACGTCCAGCTCCACCTGCCTCGCTGCTGCTCCACGGATTGGCACTGCCCACTCTCGAGGGAGAGCCTGCTCCTCCAGCAGCAGAAGCACTGGCTTTCGAGCTAGAAGATGCCTCAGGGCCACCTCCACTGCCACCTGTGGAGGTAGCACCAGTGACCCCTCCGGAGGTAGAGCCGGCCCCTTCTGCAGGGGCAGCCCGTGCTGCCCCATCCGCACTGCCAGTTGGCGAGCGGGAGGCAGCCCCACCGCCACCTCCAGTGCCACCTGCACAGGTCGCTCCAGTGCCCACTCTGGAGTTCCAGCTGGTTCAGGCACCTTCAGGAGCAACGGCTCTCGAGGGGGAGGCAAGTCTGGCAGCAGCACCTGAGCCACGGCCAGAGCTCAGCTCAGCAGCAGGACGGGCTGCCCCCAAGCAGAAGCCTGAGCTCCTGGCTTTTCCTCCCAAGCTGGTGGCAGAGCAGCTGTTGCTCATGGATGCGGTGAGCAGCTGGGCTCGGCAGGGTGGAGCTGGGGGGACCTTCCTCCCTGGACCTGCTGCCCCAGCCTTCCCCACCCTGATCCCGAATCCTGCGATCTGGGTCCAAGCCTTGGTCCCCTGCCAGCCTTGATCCCTGGGCAAGTTTCTTGAGCTCAAGCCCACACTTGGGCCTCTGGAGAGGAGACCTAGGACATTATCCATCCCTGCCACATGCACTGCTGTGACGATGACCCCAGCCAAGGTCCTGAGGGCCCGCGGGATCTGAGCTGGGGGGGCAGGTGTGGCCGGTTGACTTGCCCTCCTTCCAGGAGCTGTTCAAGAAGGTGGTGCCCTACCACCGCCTGGGCTCCAACTGGTCCCAGCGCTGCCAGAAGGGCAAGGAGCACGTGGCACCCACCGTGCACGCCGTCATCAGCCAGTTCAACTGTGTGTGCAACTGCGTCATGGCCACCTGCCTCGGGGACTGCAGCATGAAGGCCGCAGACAGGGCCAGGGTGGTGGAGCACTGGATTGAGGTGGCCAGGGTGTGTGTGGGGGCCCTCTCTGGACTCCTGGAGCCCCCCTGCGCTCTGGTGGGCTCTTGGCCCCTGGGCCCTGTCCTGCCTGGAGCACAGCCCTCCTCCCTCCTTACATCCCCCCCCAGGCTCTTCCCTCAGGCGGAGCATGGGGGTCCCGTTCTGGGGCCCCAGCTCGCCCTCAGGGGCTCCGTGGGGGTCTCTCATCCAGAGGGGGAGGTCAGCCGAGGGGGCTGGAGTGGGAGCAGGGGGCACTCAGACCACTCCTCATGGCCCATTCTTTCTCCCTCCCCAGGAGTGCCGAACCCTCTGCAACTTCTCCTCAGGCCACACCATCCTCTCTGCTCTTGAAAGGCACGTGATTGGCCGTCAGAAGAAGACATGGGTGGAAGTTTCCAGGTGGGCAGGCTGCCACCTGGATGCCAGGGGGGGGACCAGGGGCCCCGCGGGAGGCTGGGCATCACCCTGCAGGGCACCTGGAGGCAGCGGGATCCGGGCAGGGGCCAGGTGGGCTGGGGCTCCAGGTCTTGCCAGGACCTGAGTTCAGTTGTTGTGTGTCAACACTGGTGCCAGCTGTGGTCAGGCACGGAGTCGAGCCAGATGAGAGCACGTCCAGGGTGTGCTGGTCAGCAGCCCGCTCTGTCCAGTGGACAGAGCCCCATGTCAACACCAGCCGCTCATCAACTAAGAGTGGGGGTCCCCACAGGGCCCACCTGAGAGCTCAGCTCCCAAGCCCATGCTGTCCTGCAGTGCTCAGAGCGGCCCAGTTTCAGCACCACCCACCCAGGCAGACCGGGTCCCAGGACCCGGCTACGATGAAGTGGGTTGTTCCCTGGATGCTCCCACCCACTCTCACCTTTCTCCTTCCTTCTTGCCCTCCCCCAGGGACAGCTTCCACCTCTTTCAGACACTGTCTGAGATTTTCTCCACTGAGAGCAACCCCTCCCAGGGCAGCGAGCTGATCTCCCAGGTGAAGAGCAGGCAGGCGGGCGGCCAGGGCTCAGGAGGGGGGCTTGGGTTTCCCTGGGTATTTCTTTGCAAACATCCTGTCTGGCCTCTTCTGGAGGAAGATGAAGAGGGATCTGCCTGGTTCGTGGGCAGGTGGGGGGCAACTGCAGGGCGCCACAGGCCAGGGTTGGTGCTCGGACGCGGTGGGGAGGGGGGGCTGGGATGTTCCAGGAGGAGATGATGAACCGGCAGGATGAGAAGTCTCCATCCACGTGGGGGTCTCAGAACTGCACCTCGTTATGAATGGCTTGTGTTAGAGAGCTAGGAGAAGTCTTTGGGAGATGGGAAACCATGGCGGGTCCTTTCTGACTGAAAGTAGAAGCTTCCACCTAGAAGACACAGCACAGCTTCAATGTCCAGTACTGCAAGGTCCAGCCGTGCAGCTGGAGGATGGGGTGCCCCTGCAGGCAGAACATCCCGAGTGGACCCCAGGGAGGGGGCACCTTTGTGCGGGCCTCGGGCAGCCTTTGGGTTTTCAGTTGTGTTTTCAGTTGTGTGGACTGGGGCAGGCAGGATTTGCTCAACTAGGCCTCCCGGGACACCCCATCCTCCAGCGCCACGGCTGGGACAACACGAGGCCCTCCGCACATCCACGCACAGAGGCGGAGAGAAACGGACAGCTGTTGGCAGTGGCAGGCTGTGGGGTGACATCAGTGCAGAAGAGGCCTCCAGCAGAGGGAGCCACCCATCCTGGGTGTCCCGATGCATCCTTCCTTGGGCCTGTGTGTCCTCCTGCGGAATGGAAGCACGGGCATCCAGCGGCGCTGCCCTCACGGCCAGCTGGTGGGGTTGACAGGAGAAAAGGAATGTGGCCGAGCATTGCCGGGACTCCAAGCAGGAGAGCGGGATGGCCAGAGCGTCCGTGCCACTGGCGTGCACCCCCGAGGCCTCTGGACTCCCGAGAAGGGGTCAGGTCTTTGTGGTCACGTCCCAGATGTCCAAACAGGCTCAGGGAGGCCAGGCTGCTTCCACAAGGCCCCCAGGGCACCTCCAGCACATGGTGGCAGCAGATTTCCACCTGCCCACCTGGTCCAGGGGTCCAAGGCCCCAGGGACAACAGGGAGGGGTGGAGGACCTCACTGACCCTGAGCTGCTCAATCCTGACAGGAGGGGAATCCTGAGTTTGCCACCCTGGACGCGAACCCCAACAGAGCCCAGAAGCAGCAGCAGCAGCAGCAGCAGGAGGGGGCGGGTGTGGCTCCTGCCAGAGTGCCAGGGCATTTGGCCTCCAAGTCAGGGTGGGGCCCTCCTCCCAGCCATCCCTCCTGGGCCTCTGAGCCCGGGGAGCCTCCCTTCCATGTCTGTTCCCCTGGAAGCTTGAGGGCCGTGAGTCGAGGGAATCCTCGGGGACTAGTGGCAGCAAGTCAGAGCAAGAGCCTGGAAGAGCCGAGGCTGGAGGACTGGGTGGGGCGGGGTGTGGGCTTGTGATGGAAGAAACGCTGGTGCAGGGAGGTGACTGCAGGGGAGTTTGGGGTCCTAGGAGGCCGGGCGGGGAACTTCGGGGTGACAGCTGGGTGCCCGAGCGTGTACCAGGGTGATGCTGGGTAGTCCTAGGAGTCTGAGCCTGTGGGGTTGTCAGGGGCCCCTGAGTGCCTGCGTTCATACCCACCCACTCAGCACCACAGGATGCCATCCAGGGCACTGTCCCATGGCTGGGGACATTCCTCACTCAGTTTTCGGTGGTGGACTCTGCCATGCAGGACTTTCTGGATGTGAGTGAGCCTGGGGGCCAGGGTCACGTGGGAAAGGGTCCCTGAGGCTTGGGAGGAGAGGTAGGCACAAGCCCCAAGCCCTGAGCGCTGAGCAGTGGACACACTGCATCTCCCGAGAGCCTCCTGGGCGCCCTGGAGCTGGGTGTCGTGGACATGTGGCAGCAGAGTGAGCACAGGCTGGTCCCAGGGCGTCTCTCCACTGTGGTCAGAGGCTGGGCTGGGCGGGTCCTGGGGCTCCCCAGGCAGGCCCCACTCCTGCGCCCACAAGCCTGCCTGGGTCCACGCCTGGTCTGGCTGTCCTGTGCCCGTGGAACCCCAGTCATGCCACACGACAAGGGCTCAGGGGCGATGGGCAGGGCAATGGCTGGGGGCCCCCTGGTGACTGATGTGACCTCCCTGCCTTCCCGGGGAACATGGTGAATTTTGAGAAAAAGAGGAAGGTGAGCAGCGGAGGCCAGCAGTGTGGGGTGGGGCTGGGGGTGGGGGCTGGAAAAGAGAGAGCCTCCTGGCAGGGCACCCCTGGGCTGCAGGCAGCTTCCTGGAAGACTGCTGGGGAGTTGGAGGAGAAAAGACAGTGCCGACCCCTCCCTCGGGAGGGTGGGAGTTCACCTGGTGGAAGGTCAACTTCCTGGAGGAGGAGCCATGTGAACTCAGCCCTGAGGGCAGGTAGAGCCAGGAAAGCCCGGGAGAGCTGGGGAACCCAGGGGCCAAGCCAGCCCCCAGGCCCCAGCCCACTGGGCAAGCCCACCCGGGCCTCAGCAGTGCCTCCTCCTTCATCTGACCCCAGGAAGACCAGCTGGTGGCCGAGCTGCAGAAGCTGCAGGAGCGCTGCTGCTACGACTGCCTTGTGCCTGACGGGCACTTCGGTGCCTGGTTTGAGGCCATGGAGCAGCTCGGCCAGAAGGACAGGTGAGGCCAGGGGGGCATCAGGCCCCGGTGGGGGCAGGAGCGCCCTGGTGGCTCCTGGGCCCATGTAGGCCCTGCTGCCCAAGGAGGCTGGGGCACGCGGATGCCAACTGCTGTGTGGACCCCAGGAGCTGGGGCTCCTGGGAGCCTGACAGCTGCCCCCTGTTCTGTAGCCTCCTCCTGTCTCATGAGTTGGAGCCGGCACTGGAGTCGGCCAGTGAGAGCCTCCAGGCCCAACACCCCCCGGAAGGCAGTGAGCCTTGGGGTGGAGAGTGAGTTCCCCTTGCGAAGCAGGCAAGGGTGGGCTGGCCGGGGCTCAGGGGAGCTCCAGGCTGAGCGTGGGCTGAGGGGGGGGCCTGCCTGCCACTGAGCGCCGGGATCCCAGCTCCATGCCCGACCAGCCCTGGGCTGGGAGAGTCACCCCATCCCTGGGCCTGTTTCCTCCTCTGGGCAATGGGGTGGTGCTGCGTGAGCTCGGAGGCAGTCAGGGCCCATTGGCTCCTCTAGGTGGACCTAGGACTTAGCCGTGTGCAGATTTAGCAGGGCAGAGTTTGGCAGGCATGCCAGGGGAGGCCTCCAAGGTAAGCCAAGCCTCCATCCAGCAGCAGCAGCACCGCCCTCTCCAGTGTCCAGCTCCAGGGTGGCCCTGACCTGAGCAGCGGGAATGCAGTGGATTCTGCTTACATGCACGTGGCTGGCTCCTCTGGCTCTGCGGTGGAAATCCACCTGGACCACGTCCTGGAGGCCCTGGACGGTCAGGAAGCGACGGTGACTGCCCACCCCTGCTCCCTGGGGCCCTCGCCCTCCCGCCGCCCCTCCTGTGCCTGCTGGGCCCTCCCTGTGTCCACGAGGGGTGGAGCCCCGTTGACTCGTCCAGACCTTCTAGAGCCTCCCGGAGCTTCTTGAGCAGCCCGGGCTGCCCCGAGGCTCCCGGCCTTCTGCTGACCTCCTGTCCCCCACAGGCGGGGCAGTCGACCTGCGCATCACCTCGGATCGGCTCCACCATCATGTCAGCATCGGGAGAAATGGCCTCTTCCTCCTCCATCCAAGCCAGGGCCACCCGGACCAGCCAAAAGCACCGTGACTCATGTCCGTGCTACAAACAGCATGTGGATGACCGCTGCTTTGTCCGTGTCACCCTGGCCGAGGACAGTGACCACAAGGCCCAGAGCATCCTGGTGAGCCAGGCGAGCAGCTGCCCCCCGGGCCACAGTGGCTCAGGCCGTAGGCACCTGAGCAGTGCCGTGGTCCCTGCTTGGCGCCCTGGAGCAGACTTGCCAGTGGCTGGGGAAGGACAGACGGCCACGTCCAGGGGCAGGAAGAGTGTGTGTGCAATGGTGGTCAGGGCTGACGGTGGACACAGGCAGGCCCAAGGAGGCGTGTGCTTGGCGGGCTGAGGAGCAGCCAAGAGGCCAGGGCTGAAGGAGCAGGGGTCGGGGGAAGGGCTGGGATCAGCGAGGCATTGGAAGCCGGGTCCCATCAGGCCCTGGAGCTGCCAGATGGAGCGTGACTTTCTCAGGTGCCCCTGAAGGGTCAGAGCAGAGCAGGGTCAGCAGGAGAGCTTTGGCCTCAGAGTGGATGTACGGCTCTGCGTGGAGACACCGGCCCATGAGGCGCTGCTGCCATGACCCAGAGGGGAGGACGGGGTCTGCCCCAGGTCAGTGGCCATGAAGGTCCAGATCCTGGATGGACGTGCAGATGGAGCCACTCCTGCCCCACGGCCCAGAGGCTGCAGAGCTGCAGTCATGCACAGCCAAACAGGCTGCACCTCTCTTGTGGCCAGGAGCTGGTGTGCTTGTTCTAAGCTGTCACTGAGTGAGCCTTGGCCTGAGCCCTGCCTACACCCGGGCCCTCGTGCTCAAGGCAGCTGCGGTCTAGACCTTGCTGAGCACAGCTGCCTCATGGAGCCCAGGGCATCCTGCGGGGTCGTAGGGTGTCTTCCAGCCTCCTCTCAGACATCTGGGCTTGGACTGGACGTGTGTGTTCTGCCTGGGGGTTCACTGCTATGCGGAGGCCTCCTGGAGGGGCAGGGGCAGGGCAGGGGCCCTCCCCAAGGGTGAGCCGTCTGCTGTAATGGGGTGGGAGGAGGGACAGAGAGAGGCCCCGAGGCCACTCCACAGTCCCCACCCTCTGCTGCGAGGCTACCCTTTGCCCAGGGCTCTGGGAGCCCCTAGTAGTCATGTAGGCCAAGGAGCCAGGGGATGGGGTTCAGCCTGCAGGGCAGGGGATTTGGACCCTCCCTTGGAAACACCCTCAAGACAGAGGTACAGGTTCTTGTAGGAGATGGGGTGAGGAATGACTGGAAAAGAGCCCGCACTGTGTGGAGTGTCGCCGGGGGAGCAAGAGAAGACAGGGAGGCCCCTGTAGACCCAGCCCCGAGCAGAGGGGCCTCTTCGGGGTCTCTGGAGCTGTGCTGTGGGGAGCCAGCTCCAGGACCCATGTCCTGAGGCCTGCCGTTGACCCACTGCAGGTGACCAACCAAGACAGGGCTCCAGCCATGATCCGGAAGGCCCTGGAAGAGCACAAGCTGGCTGGGGAGCAGCCCAAGGACTACCAGCTGGTGCAGATCATCTCAGGAGATGGCAGTGAGTTGGGGGCGAAAGGAGAGGGCAGGGGTGCAGGGGTGGGCAGGAGCAGTACGGCCCGGGCCAAAGGTGTGAGGCCCTGCTCAGGAGGCCCGGTGCGGGGCTGCCCTCAGCAGGCTTGGCAGTGTTGTCTCGGGGAGCGCTGGGCTCAGGGACATGCGCTGGGTTGGAAAAGGCCTGTTTCAGCGCCGCGATCCCAAGGAGGGAAGGAGGCAGGGTTGCTTGGGGGATGAGATGACCTCGTGGCAATTCCACTCTGAGGCTGGCAGGTGGGAGTCAGAGTCGCTTTTGGAACAAGGGTCCCCCGCTTTCAGCTGTGCCTCTGCAGATTCTTCCCTGGTCATTCAGGGTGTCGTTCAGGCAGCTCCTCTGTGGTCCTGGAGTTGGACTGGGGAAGTCGGGTGCCCGGGTGAGGCCAGCTCTTGTGGGGACACAGAGGGTGGGGTTCGTCCATGCCCCGGAGCACAGCTGACCACCTCTCTGCCCCACCCACCCCCAGCGCTGCAGATCCCGGACGAAGCCAACGTTTATTACGCTATGGCACCCTCGCCCGATTATCAGTTTCTTCTCCTGAGGAAGACCACACTCCTGGATGCCGAGGTCAAGGAGAGAGCTCTCTCAGCCTTTTGGGGGACTTGGCAGAAGGGACCCAGGTTCAGAAAGGGGAAACTGTAACTGGCCCCAGCTGCCCCCCACCCCCCCAGCCTCAGGGCCCCCTTCCCTTCCAGGTCTGCCTGGTCAAGTCATTCTGCTGACCCCAACCACCGTGGGCCAGGCCAGGCAGGCGCTTCCCTCCAGCAGCCAGTCTGGGCCACCTCCAGACTCCACCCACACCCCTGGGCCTGTCCTGCCGCTGTAAACATGGCTAGTTGGAGGGAGGATCTGTGCAAGATTGTCAAAGAACTGAATTGAGAATCAACAGCAACAAAGACTATCTATCTAAAGGGGAGGGGCAATATCTACCTTTGTCCTTAGTAGATGTCTGATGTGAAGGTTTTATTATTAAATTCTTGTTTCCACTATAGCCTGGGAGTTGAGTTTGGCTCTTGCATATCCTGTGTTAATGGAAATGAGATACAGGCTCTCGCAGTGCTCAAAGGAGAAATCCTGCAGAGCGTTTGTTCGTTTATTTTAGAAGGGAGAAACAAAAAGAGCCAGCTGCGCCTCCCCGGGTTCCTGAAGCAAACACAGGGATCCACACCAGAGAGCATTTCGGTGTTCCACCCAGCAGCAGCCGAGAGTACCCAGGAGGACTGTCAGGCTTAAACCATTCCCAAAGACCACTTCCTGAGCCCGGGCAGGGCAGCGGCCGCCTTTCTACCACTTTGGAGGAAGAAGGAACCTTTCCCGCTTCTTGCCTGAGGTTTTGCTTGCACACCAAATAGGAACTTGTCGTTTTCAAGGGCAAACGATAGGGTGACACCAGCAGTAGGTCGGGCAAGAATGAGAACATAGCTGAGAATGTTTGAATGGAAAGGGACAGAGAAGCAAATGAGGAGGATTCTTGGCACCAGTCCAAGGGCAGGCAGACCAGACCTCCTCAGTGGCCCTCAGGGCCCCATGGTCCAAGCTTGACCTTGGAGTTCCTGCTTTGCGATCCTCATCCCTGGCACCAGAATTCCTTTTCCTCAGGCGGAGACGGGGTTTGAGCTGCAGCATCCCGGGCTCCAGCTGGGCCTCCTTCATGTCCACACCACTGCTCCCTGTGAGCGAGCGCTTCCCACTGCCGTGCCACTCCCTGTGCAAGTCCTTCCCCCGGAAAATCCCCGCAGGCCCCGCCTCTGCGCGGGCTCCCTGGTGGGCTCTCCTTGCTGGCCGTGGCCTGCGGCAGCACGCAGGAGCTCTCGATGCCAAGACAAGAGCACTCCTTCCTGGCGGCCAGTGACCCCACGCGCCCTTTTCTGCGGGTCGAGGGAAAGTTGGGCCATGCGGTCCGAGGCCCACACCCCCCGCCGTGTGGCTGCTGACTGGCCTCAGGAGGAGTTTGGCTCTGAGCGCTTCGAGCTGGCGGGACCTGGGAGGGCTGCATCCATCGGTCCACAACTCAGGCTTTGCTGATGTCACGGGGATGTGGACAGGTCCTGTCGGGAGGGGGTGCAAGTCACGGCCTGCTGGGACCGACGACCACAGTCTTCCCCTGATTCCCCTCATGGCACGTTCAGTCGCTGAGCAGCTCCCTGTCCAGGGGGTGACAGGCCCTGTCCTGAGCTCCCCGTGGGCTCTAGCCTGGCTTCCCCATGACCGGGAGCTAAAGGGTGAAGCCCTGGCTCAGCACAGAGCCCGGGAGCCTGCACCAGCCTCCCGCCTGCCCTAGGTGAGGGCCGAGAGGCCCCTTCCCTCTGGGTGATCAGGGAAGTCCAACACTCTCATCGTACACTTTCATGAGGAAATATTGGTCTCGAATGCACTTTCTCTGTCATTCACAGAGTCTCTGGCTCCAGCGGTCACCGTGAGCTGTTGATGCTGGATGCTCACCTCTAAAAGGGAAAGATTCACTGATTGTCGGAGGGTTGCTGTGATACCAGTCATAGTCCCCCAACACTCGTTCCACCCTGGTAGTGGGGCCCGGTTCCCTGGACTCCCTCACATCCTCTCCTACCCCAGCTGGGGACAGGCTGGACATCCAGTTCAGGGATCCCGTCTGCAAACACAGGGGCCGGGAGGCCAAAGAGGAAGAGGAGGGGGCCGCCTGGTCTTATCGTCGGCCACACTCACCTGCCTGCCTCCAGATGCCCTACTCCTGGCTGTCCTCTGTGGGCAGCAACTGGGCACCTTGACCGTGGGGAGGGGTCCAGATATAAGGTAGCCTCCCCCCAGGCCTCTTCACCCCCAGCTTCTCCAGGCTCTCCAAGCCCACCAAACCCATCAGCAGCATGGCCCCCCACCCGGCAGTGTTCCAGGTGCCCCCAAGGTCCACGGGACCAGGGAAGCACGGGGAGGGCTGGTGGCACACGGCGTTGGCCAGTGCCTGCGAGCAGAGCCATGGATGCATCGCCCACGTGTGCCCTGCAGCGACCAGCGGGCATCACTGCCCTGCGTGCACAGTTCCCCTGGTCGACCTAGTCATCCAGGGCCTGCGGGTGCACATGCTCCCCGATCATTTGGTGGGAGCAGAGTTCTAGAGCCCGCCGCTCACACCTGTGGGTCCCTGGGTGGAGCTTGGTCTTGCCAGAGACTCTCCCTGCCCACTCCTACCCGAGCACCAGAACAGAAGTGGAACCGGGCAGCAAGGAGGGAACATTCAGCAGCATGGTGCTGCCCTGTTGACAGGAGCTGCGTCCACCAGGGAGGCTGCCAGGCAGTGGCCGGTGCGATGAGCCCCGAACCCCGGGCGGCTGGGGGAGGACGTCCCTGCCTGGAGCCCAGCTGCAGGCCAGCAGTCAGGAGCCGCCTGGAGAGCTGTAGGCAGGAGAGGAGTGGCCAAGCCCGGGGCTGAGGGCAGTTTCCCAGATGAGTGCCCTGTCCTGTCCTCTCCCGGGGTGTGGGCGGTAGGCATGCCAGCCATACACCCACACCCCATCCACAGGAGGTGAGCTGGTGCATGCTCTCTGAGTGCACGCTCACACACTTTATGCCAGCTCTTCCGTATAAAATTGGGGAACTGACACGGAGAGAGAGGGAGCAATTGGCCCGAGGCACAGGGCTGGGCAAAGTCCCAAGTGTAAGGAAGGGTTGCGGCCTCCAAGCCAGGGCTCCACAGCTCCCCCCACAACAGGGTTTCCTACCCAGGCAAAAACCTCCAGGGCTTGTCCCAGGGCCAGGAGCCAAGGGCAGCCTCGGACCACTTCCCCAGTGGAGCGCAGTCTGGGAAGATTCCTGGGCCAGGGCTTTTCCTAGAAGCAGGAGCTTCTGTTCCTCACCTTCCTGCTCCAGGTCCCAAGGGACCTTCAGGAACTTCTCTATTTGAAAAGAGAAGGATGAATTCCAGGGCTGCAGTTTCCTTGGGATCACTGCTTTGGGCCAGTTGGTGCTCTCACCCACTTGACAGAAGGCGAGTGCATCAGGCTGCTCACAACCACGCCAGCATTTCCAGTGAGGAGCACAGAATGAATGAATGGACAGTCAAAGGACGGTACCACAAGATCCCTTGACCCCAAGGCAACAGGACACTCTCCCCTGGCTCCAAGTCCCCCACCGAGACCTCAAGACTCTTTTGGCAAAATGGACTGAAGGACAATTCCAGCTGAGCACTGGTCTTTGCCAAAGCAAGCCCAAAGAGACGTTATTCAAACAAAGGTCAGTCTTTGACCATCAATGGTCATGGACCAGGCCACTCAGGGTGTCTCTGCCCCATGCGTAAGGAGATGCAGACCAAGAGCAGCCCCTTTCCTAGCTGCAGCGTCTTCAACTCAAGCTCTTCCTGTCTCAGCCAGCGAGCGATGGTGACAACTGGCTCTGCCCGCTGGACAGTGGCCTGGTTTGTGGTGCACCGAACCAGGACGTCCTTCCTTCAAGGAATGTCCCCTCCACCCAGGGCTTGGAGGACAGCATCAAGCATCACATCACAGTCAGGGCCAGACCCAGTTGCTCCCAGCGTTGAGATCCCAGCTCTCGGAGAGGGCCCTGCCAGGGCTTTTCTGGCTATTGCGCCTACAGCAGGGTGCAAGGCTTGTCCTGAGCTCTTCATTTGACCTGGGCACAAGCTTCTGCTGGTTGCGGCAGCCCCAGCCTTCAGTCCAGGCAATCAAGCATCTCCACGTCCATCTCGATCTCATTCCTGTCCAATGGCTTGAACTCCTCTCCCTCCTCTTCATCATCCTCCTCCTCATCCAGAGGCTGAAGTCTTTAGAGACCAAGGATCTTGGACATAGAGCCAGAAGCCAAAAACCAGGAAAAGCCAGAGATGGAGAGAGAGCGAGAGTGAGAGTGAGCGAGAGAGAGAGAGACAGAGAGAGAGAGAGAGAGAGAGAGAGAAAGAGAGAGAGAGATAGATTAAGGGGCTGAACAGGATGTAAGATGGTGGTGAGTACCAAACCAGGGGGAATCACAAAGTTACAATCATTATGAAAGATGAAGGCCTCTGGGAAAGAGGGATTCTGAACAAAGGTCGGTCATTTGCAAGGTTTTTCATATGGCTATTAAACAGAGGAAGGTGGAGTGGTTACCCTTTCAAAAGAAAGGATCATATACAAAGGTAAGATATGTCTGGAATAATCATCACGATGGCCGGGTTTTAGTTGGAAATGACAAATATACAAAGAGTGAGGTCGGTCTCACCGGTCTCAGTAATTTCAGATATCAATTTTTGGCTGATTTACAGTTTACTGGAAGTAAACAGGCATCTATATAACGACGGGTTAGGGCAAAAACCCGAATGCCAAAATAACAACCTGGCATGTTCCAGTCCAAACTTCAGGCACACCTGCTGAGAACCTGGACCTAAAATTAGGTCCGTTGATTAAAGCATAACCTAGCAGACTGATCATACCATAAACCAAGATATAAGGGTCCAAAGACTTTGCTATCTCTAGATTAGGAAAAGAGGTTGACCTGACTAGTTCAAGGTCACGCTGCAGGTAACTGGCAGAGCTGGGACTCGAACCTGGCATCCAGGACTTCAGCGCTTTCAGAGGTCCGTCAGGTCTGACTGCAGCGGCCACGCCTGCCCCAAGAAGCGCCGGCGCACGCCGACACCTGCACCACGCAGGCGCACTCGGAGGTGGGGCGCTGGCGCGGCGTGGGCGGGCCCTCGGTCAGCGTCAACTCTGCGCGGGAGGGGCGGGCTTCTCAGATATTTGTAAATTTTTTAAAAGCAGAACCAGCACAAGGCGAAGGGGGGTGGGTGGTGAACGTCTTACTTCGTCCATGCAGGGGGCGGGGCGCGCGTCGGGGTAGGCGGGCCGTGGGCGGGGCGAGCCTCGTTCTGGGGCACGTCGGGCGGGGCGGGCCGTGCGCCGCGCTGCGGCTGACGTCAAAGGAGGCGGGCGCTCCCGCCGGCGGCCGGTGGGTGGCGGGCGCCATGGAGCGCTTCGCAGGCTTCCTGGAGGAGGCCGCGGACGGAGCCCGGCAGCAGGAGCGGCACTACCAGCTGCTGTCAGCGCTGCAGAGCCTGGTCAAGGAGCTGCCCAGGTGAGCGGCGGGGCGGGCGGGCGAGCTGAGGCGGCGGCACCCGGCCTGCCCCTCACGGCGCCCGCTCCGCAGCTCCTTCCAGCAGCGCCTGTCCTACACGATGCTCAGCGACCTGGCCCTGGCGCTGCTCGACGGCACCGTGTTCGAGATCGTGCAGGGGCTGCTGGAGATCCAGCACCTCACCGAGAAGAGCCTGTACAACCAGCGCCTGCGGCTGCAGAACGAGCACCGAGGTGCGGGGCGGGGGGGCCGGGGTGTGTCTGTCCAGGTCGGCCCCTCCCTGGGATGCTTCCGTGGTTCTCGCCAGCTGTCTTGCGGTTAGTTGCACAGTCCGGGGAGACTCCCTGCTCGGGCTCCTTTCTCCCCACCCCCACCTCCTCCCAGAGGGCATGGAGTTGGGTGTTAGGGCAGCGCACGAGACAGACCCTGGATGTCGCCGTCCGCACGGCCTTTGGCCTCGCAGTGGATGGACACCTGTCGACAGCTGTCGCCCTGTAGGGCCAGACTCCACGCTGGCTGCGCGTTGAATTCTCTTACACTGTTTCCTGTGGTCCCCTCCGGCATCAGGTGGTGGGTTTCCCACCTGAGCCACACGACCCCAGCTAAAATCTCGTGAGACTTGGGCCCTCCCAGGCGTCCCCAGGGGGCAACCCCGGAGCCCATTCCTGCAAGGAATGCTGGGTAGCCTTCCTGCCCCATCATGTTCCCCACCTTTGTTATTTTCTTTTCCCCCAACTACTTCTTATAAAAACATAACAGGAAACGTTTTAGAAAAAGGTAATGTAACAAATACCATACGCTTTCCACCTAGATTCAAGAATTAACGCTTTGCCATTTTTCTATCTTATGTCCTCAAACGTGACTTACCATAGTGCTTCACCGTAAATCTTCAGCTTTCTCCTAGACCAGCGTTTCCCACCCGGACACTGTTAACCTGTGTGATAGGATAAGTCTTTGTGGTGGGATGTTTTTCTATGCAGTTAGCTATTTTTTAAAGATTTAAGTATTTAATTCCTCTCCCCTCCCCCCCTCCGTTGTTTGGGCTCAATGTCTGCTCTCTGTGTCTGTTCATTGTGTGCTCTCTGTGTCTGCTCTCCTTCCTTTTTATTTTTAAGAGTCACCAGGAACCGAACCCAGACCTCCTATGTGGGAGGGAGGTGCCCAATTGTTTGAGGCACATCTACTCCCTGCTTGTTGTGTTTCTCATTGCATCAGCTCATGGTCTTGCTCATCTTCTTTAGGAGGCACCGGGAACTGAACCCGGGACCTCCCATTTGGGAGGCAGGTGCCAAACTGCTTGAGTCACATCCGCTACCCTCATTGTAGGCTATTTAGCAGCAGCCCTAGTTTCTACTAGCTACATGGTAGTGTCACCCTGCAGATGTGACAACCCAAAATGTCCCCAAACAATCCAAGGGGCACCACTGCTCTAGAACAAGAATTTTCTTGTTCAAAGACAGTAGCCTTCCAAGAAATCAACCATTCCAGGTGTCCTCTGACCTATTCCCTAAATTGTCACAAATGGTCATTTTAAAAGTAGGACCCAGTCTCATCTCAGGCCTTGCACTTGGTTTCTTTGGACCCTCTTTCTATGACAGTTTCCCAGCACTTATTGGGGCATTGTCAAGGGCATTTCCCTTCTGGATCTGTTGGATTCCTTTCTGCTGGTGTCCTTTCACCTGTTTCTCTACTGTCTTATGTATTTTCTATAAACTGGAGGGTAGATCTAGCAGCCTGATTAGATACAGGTTAAACACTTGTGGCCAAAATTCCTCCTGGTGATGCAAGGCCTTCCCCATCTGCCTCAGGATCAATGTGTTTCTATTAGAAATGTGTGTTGAATTTTGTCAAATCCTTTTTGTATAACTATTAAAATGTCAAGTAGGCTTTTTTGTTAATATGGTGAATTACATTGATTGACTTTTGAATTCCTGGAATAAACAGCAACCTGGGATAAATTCTACTCAGACACAATGAGGTATTATCTTTTTGTTGGATTTGATTTGCTAAAATCTAAAGAATTTCTGCCTTTATGTTCATGAGAGATAGCGGTCTATAGATTCCTTGTCTTGGAATGTCTTTGTCTGATTTGGGCATCAGGGTAACACCAACCTCTCAGGCATATCTTCCTCTGGAAGAGTTTTTTGTGGTGTGATTTCTTCCTCAAAATGTTGGGTGGGATAGTTGTCTTTCTTAAAAAATTTTTTCTTGAGCTGGAAGATGCATGCATTTCACAAACAGGAACCCCACAGCCCATGATTCTCTTAGTACCCCCATTATACCAGGTTTGGCCGGTGGGAGCACCTGGGGCCAGCTCCATGTCCTGTCCCTACCCGGTCATTCTCTGAGCACTTCCTTACTCTCTAGTACAGGACTGTATTCAGGCTTATCTTTTCTGGTTCTTCCTCTGCCCCAGCCCTGGAGTCATTCACTTCCCAGTTCCTTTTAGTAAGAGAGTTTTGCTAACTCTGGACACTGCTACTTGCCCCTCAGCACGTTGGGCCAGGTTTGGCTACTGCCAGCAGAGGGCGCGCATGCCTGAGTTGACTTGAGGCTTTCCCCACCCGACTGAGCAAATGCTGAATGGCCGAATGGCTGTGCCCTCTTTCTTCCATCTCCTGGGTCTCCCCGGTTGTAAGGTGGGGGCACATGTGGCTTTCTCCTTGCCTCTTGGCTGCTCACCTAGAGGGATCTGGGAACTGGCCTGGAATTTGTAGCAACATTCGATAAATGAATGTTTCTTTCGTGCTGCCTCCACACTGAACACTGTAATCAAGTAAGAATGCTGTTTCTTTCTTTTCTCCCTGTTTGTGGCAACATATTGAGGGTGGCTCTTGGTTTCAAACCCATCACCGGGGTATATATAGAATGTCAAGAAATGATGCTGGGGACACTGGGCACAGCAGGTGCCAGGCCCTCCTGGAATCACTGTGATTTGAGGTCTCCTCCTGGGAACAGAGGGTGGGGGAACCCCCACTTGCTGGCGGAGGGCTCAGGCTGCATGGTCTTCGCACTGTTCTCTGATGGGGGATTCTTTCCATCAATGATCCCTTTCACCTCTGCCTACTCTGCGCAGCCTGGACAAGTTTGCACAAGTGTTTGCAGCACAGTTCAGTGGGGACATGTATAAGCCCCTCTGTGCCAGCACAGAGGCCACCTTTTTCATTTTGGGGGTTCTCTTTATGAATCTGGCAGTCCCTACTATCAGCTGCCACAAGGGTGACCCCTGTCGTCCTCTGCTTTCCAGGCCTGGCCTGGTCTCCTTGGACATCTCTGTGACTGTCCCTTGGAATGGTGGGCCTAGGACTGCTGGCCTGTGGCCATCCGTACCCAGAAGCCTCTAGACTGCAGCTTACCCCCCAGCTGCTGGTTCTCCATGCCAGCCTTCCCTGTCCCCCTTTCCTTTAGAACCAGCATCCCCTAGAGAAACGCTGCTGGCCAAGGGCCCTGTCCGGGGTGAGAGTAGGTAGCCCAGAGCTCTGCCCGGCTTCCCTGAGCCAGGCCTCAGAACAGGCTGGCACATCTGTGCCTTGGGCCTGGGTGAATGACAAGGCATGCAGTGCTCCCTGGGTCCTCCCACTCCCTGCTGCCTCCTGATGGCCCCCTCACTCCTCCCCAGTGCTCAGGCAGGCGCTGCGGCAGAAGCATGAGGAAGCCCAGCAAGCTTGCCGGCCCCACAACCTGCCGGTGCTTCAGGCCGCCCAGCAGCGGGAACTGGAGGTATGGGCTTGGGAAGGGTGCTGGGCTGAACCTCCTCTTGCAGGCACCCCTGGGGCTCCACTGGGGGCGAGGGAGGGGAGTGCAGTGGAAGCCTAATGAGTCCTGACACGTCGTCGCCTCTCACTGGAGTATAGTGTTTAGGTCGCCACTTGGGGCGGAGGGCAAGTCCTAGTGGGGCAGGGCCCATCTGTATGATTCCCCCACCACCCCTCTTCCTCTCTCTCCCAAGATGGTGCTGCTTGTGGCCTGGGGTCTGCAGAGCAGGCACTGAGTTGCAGGGGCCTTGAGCCTACACACAGCTCTCTTTCTATCTGGCTGTTGCTAGGCCCTGGGACACAGGTTCCTGCCCCCAGGGGAGCTCTGGTCAACTGGGAGAGTGGCACATGACCCACAAGCACTGGGAAGGCAGGGACTGGGGAGGGGTGCAAGCAGCCCCAAAGCCATGGTGTGGTGATGGAGAAAAAAGCACCAAGTAGCCACTTGAATAGTAAGCAGAAGGGAACTGGGGGTTCTGAGCCTGTCGGCACAGGAGAAGGCCCCACACAGCAATGGTGGGAGGGCACCCGGCATGAACCTCTGGGGGACACAGGAGAGGGCAGGAGAGGGGGGGAATTGGCAGCCAAGTACCCGAGACTGCCCTCAATACCTCGCCCTGCAGGCGGTGGAGCAGCGGATCCGTGAGGAGCAGCGAGCAATGGATGAGAAGATTGTCCTGGAGCTGGACCGGAAGGTGGCAGACCAGCAGAGCACACTGGAGAAGGCAGGCGTCACCGGCTTCTATGTCACCTCTAACCCACAGGTCAGCACCCAGCCCGGCCCCTGATGTTGTCCCAGAGGCCCTACTCCCTAAGAGCCAAGGGCATGGGGTAGGGGAAGGGCACGGAAGGGAGGCTCAAGGAACTGTTTCTGCACCTGCACCTTGCCCATGGAAGAGGAGCTGGCCAGCCACAGGTGTCCCTCCTTCCCCAACCTGCCCACACCCCACAGGGCGCCCACTGCTCCTCTGCTGCATGCAGCTCCATGGAATTCCAGCCAGGACGACTGTGGCCCCACTGTGGGGGATCCCCACACTCTGCCCCTTTCTGGCAGGCAGTGGCCCAGCTTTACCAGGAGTTGGCCCCAGGAACTCCTTGCCCATCACCCCCAGGCCCAGTTACTGTCTCAGGACCCTCAGGGAGAGGTGACCTCTGCCCAGGGCCTTTGCTGGGATGAAAGGGGCTGGTGTCATTCTGGCCCTCACAGGGGCCCCCTCTGCACCCCAGGAACTGACGCTGCAGATGAACCTGTTGGAACTCATCCGGAAGCTGCAGCAGAGGGGTTGCCAGGCAGGGAAGGCAGCCCTGTGAGCAGGCGGGCTGCTGGGTGGGCAGCAGAAGGCTGACTGCTCACCTTCTTGGTCACCTGTTCCCAGCTATCCACAGGAGGGATGGCCCCCAGGAGAGGCTGGCTGGGCCCTGGCCATGCCTGCTGCCCACCTCTGTCTGGGTGCTTCTGTCCAAGTGCTAAGATGGTGTCATAAAGGGGAGAGCAGCCTAGCCTGTTTTTTCTCTGCCCCAGGGCTGGGCAAGCAACCTCACTCCAGCAGGTTTTTCCCCTCCGCCCAGCACCAGGACCCTCCCTTGGCAGTTATAGCTGTCCCCTCTCTCCCTCACTCCCCTGCACACAGGAGACTCAACCCTGTGTGATGAGAAAAATAAAGACCCCTCCATGGGGCCCTCACATGTTGCTCATGTGACAGTTCTCTGGGGCCCAAGCCAGGCCCCCATCTAGCTGCCCAGCACAGCGACGCTGCTGCAGAGGCCCCGACTGGGATCTCTGCCACCTGGTCCCCAAGACCGGGGAGCCTCCAGTTTCCCTGCCCTGGTCCCCGCTGTACTACCATGGCCAGTGCCCCATCTGAGGCCCCAGCTAATGTACTCTGTGTGGGGTTGGTGGCAGGAGAGCCTGGGAAGAGTCTGAGGAAAGAAGGGACCCAGGAGCGTGGCTGAAGCTCTTGAGCACATCTTCTACAAGCCCTCGGTCCTCCCGTCACCCCTGCTTATGGAGCCCTGGCCTCAGCTGGTGCTACCCACCTGCCTGGAAGTGCTCACTCGCCCCCTGGGGACTAGAGGGAGGTCCTGCCCTAGACCGCCAGGACAGATGAGGGCAGAGAGGCCAGTGCCAGAAGCTGAACTCCCAGATCCACTCCCTCGCTGTCCCAAATTGACCCCACACACGAGAGCACCACAGGACAGCAGGTCAGGACAGGAAGTCAAGGGCTCTCAGCTGCAGAAACCATGCTTTATTGACCAAAACCCCAGGACCTGTAGGTCAGCAGAGCCTGCAGGCCATGCCCATGGGTGGTGCCGACCAGCCCTGATGGCTCTGGCAAGTGTCAACCTCAGCCTCCCCGAGCGCCCTCATTCCCGGTACCCAGCCACTCCTGAGAGGGTCTCGCACTCTTGGATGTTAAAAAGGTTAATTGGTATAAAGTTGAGGTGATGGGGTGTGGTGGGAAGTCCCAGCCGAGGGCCCTGGAGACAGGGCTGGCGGAGGCAGTGCTGGCTGCAGGGTGGCCATAGGGCACAGGGCTAGGCTGGGCGGTAGAAGAGGTTGCCCGAGCAGAGCCGCCGCTTGAGCTCCTGCCACAGCAGCTGCCGCTCCCGCTGGGCACCTTTCATGACTCCGCTGTTCTCCAGAGCACGGCGAGACAGGTAGGGCAGCACCTCCATCACAGGGCCATAGGGCACGTACTTGTACACAGGGAAGCCTGCCTGGCCTGGGCGTGGCAGACATGGTGGCAGTGAGCCCCCTGCCCTGAGCACCCGGCCCCACCCCACCAGGAAGGCCCTGACTCACCCAGTGGGAAGCTGATCTGGTCGCACATGCCCAGCAACTGTCCAAAGTACACCTGGCGCTCTGCAGGATGCAGGCCCAGCTCCTCCATCCTGTGAGCAGGTGAGGTGGGCAGTGAGGTGGACAGGCGATGGGGCTCCTTACCTTCCCGCTGAGCCCTCGCATCACCCCCAGGTCCCCATCTACAAGCCACAGCCCAGACCCCAGTGGGGCTAAGAGCACTGCCCCAGCCAGGCCTCCCTTCTCGGCCCACTGCAGTGTTTGACATGAGCTGGGTTTCCCTGAGGGAGGCCTTGTGTCAGCTGGAGCTGCGACTTGGAAATTGAGCAGTTTCTTCCTCCACAGCCATCTCCCTGACCACTGCCCTCCATGCTTCTCCGTCTTTCCTACACCTTCTCCCACCTCCCCCCTTGGAGGTACAGCTCCGACTGGACACCCTCCAGGGAACCCCCCTAGCCCCATTCCTAGTGCCCTGGCCTGGTAAGGCACACCTACAACGCAGCTGCCCCAAGGCTCTGGGCCTCACCAGGGCATTTTCCCTGCCACCCCTCAACCCTCCAGGGCTTGTTTCTATGGCCTGCTGTCTTGGTCCCCTACCCCAGCCCTTGTCCTCCCTCTGCTGGCTTCTCCCCCCATCCCTGGAGCTGCAGTGTCCCTTAGGGCAGCCATAGCCACTGGAGGCTATTGCCTCCTTGGATATGGCTGGTCCAAATTGAGACATGCTACAGGTGCCCATACGGGACTTTGAAGACTTGCCACAAAAAGGGAATGCAAATATCTGCCTCCAGAAGATGGAATACACAGCCGACATGGTAATACTTTACATCTAGTGGACTAAATAAAATGTGTTGGGATTTATTTTACCTTTTTTCTTAATGTGGATACTTAGAAAATATAAAGTGGCAGGGGAGCAATTGTAGCTCAGTGGTTGAGCACCTGCTTCACATGTATGAGGTCCCAAGTTCAATCCCTAGTACCTTCTTAAAGAAAAGAAAAGAAAAAGTGACAGATGTGGCTATCATATTTCTTTTGGACAATACTGCCCAGAGTTTGGGGTGGATGAGCCCCAACTGACGAATGCCCTTTCCTGTCTTCATACCTCCCTCATAGAAACTTACAAAACTAACTCCCAGGGTTTCATATATGTATGTTTTGATTCCCACAATTTAATCTCCAGCATCCTAAGCTTACTCTGTCCACAGATCCAGACTTAGTGGATCTATAAGGAGTCTCTAGAGCCACTTCCATCCAACCCCCCATTCTGTCCCTCTCAGCCCCTGAGGCTGGGCTTCAGCATCAGGGCCGCCCCATCCAAAGTGGACCCAGGTCTTGTCCCAGCACCCTGGTTCCTTCCCAGTTAATGCACCTTCCTCCCCCTCTGGTATGTGAGCCCCACGAGAGCCAGGCTGTCCTGGTCTTGCTCTTGGACCCTTCCCCAGCATGACTCTGCCCCTGCTACATGCTCACGGGGCAGCATCCCTCCACCTGGCATCTGGGCTTGGGCAGAAGGGGCCAGCCCTCTCCTGGCACTCCTGGAGCTCTAAGCCCACTGCAGGACAAAGCTCACACCAGGCGCTGGACTCAGTGCACTCAGCCACAGGCCAGACCCGTCCTGGGCCAGCCTGCACCTTTGAAACATCCAGGAGGCCTCAAGACACAAATGAGATCATGCCTCAATCCAGGTTCCACCAGTGGAATGGGCTTAAGCTTCAGGAAGCCAGGTTGTAAAATCTGCATCCCAAGCATGCATTCCTTCTCTTAAATCAAAGACCCTATAACTGATCTTTCTGAGCAAACAAGGGGCCAAACCTCCACAACCACCCAAGCATCTGATGTTGGAAAGAGAAAAGAAGATGGGTGGTACTGGGCCCTGTGTGGCTATGGCTCTGCCCCCCTAACCAGCCCTCCAAGAGCACAGGGCCATGGAGAAGCCTGAGGATGCTGGGGGCCCTGGGGTGGGGGAAGGGCCTAGGGATGCTACCATCATGACGCTGAGGCTGCATCTGGGGTCAGGCCCTCAGCTGCAATTTCAGTAACGTTCTAGCATCGCTTTCCAGGCAATAGCAGGCAGCTCCCCGGAAGGCTTGCTCCTCGGCCCCTCGGCCCCTCTGCCCTGCCTATACCTCCCAGTTCCCAAGAGGCCCCACCCCACCCCCAGTGCTGTGAGCCCGGGGTTTGCCACTCCGCCACTCCCCCCCCTCCCCCGTACACCTGGACCCCCAGGTTCACACCTGGGAAAGGAGGGGCCCAAGGTGCTGCCCAAGCCCATCGGGCTTCCTGTGGGGCCTCCTGGGGAGGCAGGAAAGGATACACCCCCCCCCCCAGTGCTCGTGCTGCTGGCCACAGAAGAAAGTGACAAGAACACTGGAACACTTGAAGAATTTACTTCACATTGTTTCTGTATTTGACTCATTTAGACTTCAGCCAAAGTTTTGGTTCACAGTATTTAAAACGTGAAGGAATGGCATTTATAGAAGAGGCAGCCCATCAGAGGCCTCAGGAGCAACTTGGGGATTTAACACCAAATTTGTGTTAAAACACAAATTCCACACATTTCCATAAGCTCCCTAAAATGCCTAATGAAATTTATTTTGGGGATTGGGAAATTTGGTCAATTCGGTATTAATTTCACAAGCCAAGTGGATGCCAGTAGACTTTTAGGTTCCACAGTCAAGAAGGCCTGGCCAGGCCTGGGGTCTTTGGGGAGCTAGAGCCAGGCTCCAGCCTCAGCCCTTGTCACCACCAGGCTGGGCCTCAGGTGCTGCCGAGTCCCCACGGGCCCCAGGCACCGCCGAGACTGCCCCAGGCTGTGCACTGGGCGCCACCGAAACCCCTGCAGGCTGCAGGGCAGACCTACCTATTCAGCGTGAAGCGCATGGTGTCCTCGTTGTGCGAGGCCACCATCACCGCAGCCCGGGTATTGTGCTTCAGCTCCTCGAGGACATAGTTGAGGCACCTGGGGAGAACCAAAGATCAACAGGGAGGAGTGGGCAGCGGGAAGAGCAAGAGGTGCCCGTGCCCCCGCAGGAGGAGGCACTTCATTGTCCCCACCAGGGCGCTGGGACTACACGTGATGCAGGCTGGGGGTTAGGCAAAAGAGGCGCATGTACGTGTGACTCAACTGAGACAAGGCCGGGAGCGCCCTCTAGGTCCATTAAGGGTTAGGGGTCCATTCAGCCCAGCCCCAGGGAGCGCGCCACCTTATGGGCAGAGGAGAATGGTGGAGCTTTGAGCATAGGAACTGGGCCTGTGAGGAGATGCCAGGACACAGCCTGGAGGCCACAGGCAGTAGGTGGCAGGTGTCCTGGGCACTTGGAGCCATGTCGGCACAGGGACAGGCTCGCTCAACACTCGGCATGAGTGAGCAGCAGCACGGCCGTCATGGAGGACTCTGCCTGGGAACGCAGCCGCTGCATCCTTGCCATGTACAACAATGAGGCTGGGTGGCTGCAAGTCACCGCACCAGAAACAACTGAGAAAGTGGCAGGAACTGGTCGAGTGATAGGGCCAGCTCCACACGGGCTGGTGAAAGGACCAGGCGGGCCTGTGTGCCAACACAGAAGACTCTAGAAAGAGCAATAAATGAAAAACAAGGGGCACAGGGATGGGCAAACAGCACAAACTCAACAGGGTTAGGTGTGCAGTGGATACTTCTGGAACTGCATGGGAGACACCTACACACACCACCTCTGAAGAGAACAGGTGTGAGGCTGGTGTCAAGGATCTCCAAGATCAACTGAGCAAGAGCAGGAAGGGCAGGACAGACGATGGTCCCCGTGGGAACCCTGAAAAGCAACCAGCTACAGCTTTCCAGTTTAGGGTGATGGAAAAATTTTGGTAATGGGAGGTAGTGATGGCAGCACAACACTGCAAGTTATCTACTTGCAAGTAGTTAAAATTGGAAGGGGTATGTTATCTACGTGTTACCACAAAAAATTTAAAAATACAAACAAAAAAAGCAACTTCTGAGTCTGCATTCTCTCTGCTCCAAAAGCAGCTGCTAATTTAAGTGTCAGCATAGCCAGGTGGGGACACCATGGGCCCTTTCCATTGTGTTCTATATGGGGAAAAAAAAATCCTGAATGTTTCAGAAAGATAAAGCCAGAGCCAAGGAAATAACCAGACAGCCTGGCCTCAGGGCAGACCAGGCCGCGCTACTCCCTCTGGGGGCCAGCAGGCACCGTGACCACGGTGTCGAGCGCCTCCCGAATGCTTCCCCAGGCCCTTTTAGGGGAGGCAGAGGGGAGGCAGCCAGCCTACTTGTGGTACATGGCATTGGTGGCCTCGTAGGTGGGGTTGATGGGATCCTCATAGCCGACCTCGGCAGCCCGGGCGCGTTCCTGGTCCATGTAAGCGCCCCTCACCAGCTTCGCCCCAAAACACCAGCCCTCCCGGCGAGCCAGCTCCACGTCCAGAGACACGTTGTCGTAGGCATCCTGCGGGTCAGACCCAGAGTAGCAGGAACACTTGCCTTTATCTCCCGGAGGGGGGGCAGGGCAGCAGCTCTGGGAGAGGTGCCCCCACACCCACCCTGCCTGGGGGAGGCTCGCAGGATCTGAGAGGAGTGTGGTTGAGAAAGGCCTCCTGACCTCTGTCCCCAAGGAGGTGGGAGGGACAGCTTTGGAAGAGAAGGCAGTTCAGGGGAGCAGCCCTGAGGGCCCAGGGAGACAGCGGGGTGAGGGTATGGCCCGGGGGTGGGGGGCAGCCCGGTGCCAACAGTTCCCACGTGCTCCAGTCTCCCCTGAGGAGACCCAAGCAGCCAGAGAGGGAGCAGCTTAGCCCCCTCGGGCAGCAGGCCGCCCACTGTGTTTAGGGAGCCCCGAGAGGGGGCTGGGGGAGACTGCAGGGGGACGTGTACCCGTAGGTAGCACTGGTAGGTGTTGAAGATGAGCGGCTTCTCTGCGTTGAACTTGCGCTGCATCTCCAGCGTCAGGCGGCTGATGGCCGGCTGGAAGTAGGTCTGCTCAGCGTCCACCATCAGCCGCACACCCACCTCTTCGGCTTTCTGAGAAAGGAGGGCAGTGTCGTGAGGCGGGCACCCTGACCCTCCCGCTCTGCCAAGCCCCCCAGCCCCCGTGGGTCCCGCGACCTTGGCCAGGACATCCATCCTCTGCAACATCCTCGTCATCTGCTGCTCTTCCTCCTCGGTGAAGCAGGACAGCAGAGGCTCCAGCTGTCCTGTCTGGGGGGTGGAGAGGAGGCAGTCGGGACTCAGCAGCCCCCACCCCCCAAGATGCTGAGAACTGCTCCTGCCTCACACATGCCATGGACAGGAGGACCCACTGGACTGCCACATCGTGGTGTCCTTTCCCCTGCACACCCCTGTGCATGCGGTGTGGTGGCCAGGGCTGCCAAGGCCGCCGGACGCAGCACTGCAGTGCCCAGGAACAGGCTAGGAGCCTCAGTGCACTGAGTGGGGGACAGCTCCTGGGTAGGCCTGTGCCAAGGCATCGCCCCATCCCGGCTTCCCTAGGATCGTCACCTGAGCCTGGACGTGCGGCCACCTCCAGGGCACCTGTTCCAGGGTGTCCACCCACCCGCATGCCCACAATGCAAACACACCCCACCCCGACCCCAAGCAGGGCACTCCCCAGCCTCCTGGCATCCACGTGCCCATGCTCTCACTCTGCAGCCAGCACCTCCCAGCACCCCCTACTAACAACCTGCAGGGCCCCTTCCCAGGCCAGCGCCCGGCCGGCTGCCTCCCAGCATTTTCCGACCAGGTGCAGGAATGTGCTTGCCTCACCCTGGGCACCCTGGCCCTGCAAGACCCCGAGTCCCCACGCACCCAACCAGGAAAAGGGACTCACACACACTATTCAAGAGGGAAACTGGACCCACCCCATCGCTGGAAGGGCTCCACCAGAGCCAGCAGAGGGCTTGTGAGGACAGACAGGACCGGCTGGGCAGCACAGATGAGCCACAGGTAGGGACAGAGTTACCACCCCGAGAAGGCGGGCTGCAAGGAGCCCCCAAGCACACCCTCGCCCACCGACACCACGGAGCACAGCCTCCCCCCCCCCCCCGCCCCCGAGCCCCTTCTGTCCTCAGCGGCCTTGCAGGCCATGCATGCCCTTACGTCCCCCCAGGAAAAGGAGCCCCCACCCCAGGGAGGGAGTCCCCAGCTGGTGCTATACCAGAGGCCCCAGGTGAGCACCTGCAGTCTGGGGGTGAGACCCTTAGCCTGTCAGGGCTGGGCAGGTTGGTGCAGGGCACTGATTTTCCAAGGTGCACATTTGTTCTCCGAATCCCAGCTGAGGTATCACCGCTGGTGACTCGGCCCTTCTCCCATCGACAGGAAAGGGGGTTGTCTCATTCCCCTCCCCCTGAATACCAGAAGGCCTCAGCAACACACTTTGAACAAACAGAATTCGGCAGATGGGGCGCCGTGGGACCTCCTGGGCTAGGCTGGAACGGGGACAGCCTCTGCCCGGCCCTTTCTGGGCAGCCAGCTGCCATGTTGTAAGGAAGTCAAGGCCACGCTGGGCTGCGCCAGCCAGCACCCATTGCCCACCACCAGACACGTGAGCAAGGAGAGCCTCCGAGATAAGGAACACACAAGACCCCTAGCAAGAGCAGTCCAGCCGAGCCCACCCCATCCCGGACCCGTGAGGGGTCACGATAGAATAAACAGTGTTGCCTGAGGCCTCGGAGGCCTCCCGACACCCCTGCTAGACCAGCGACCCTCTCCCAGGGTGCCTGAGGGGACTAGCAGGGACTCGGGCAAGCCGGGGGGACAGAGGTCTCAGGTGGCACACCCTGGTACCTCACAGGCAGCACATGGCGAACTAAGCTCCCAGGCCCATGTCACTTCTCAGTGCAGCACCTGGGGGCATGGGGCTTGGTGGAGGGGAGGGGGCTGTTACCTCCACGTTGGGGACCACCAGGTGCTTGGAGAGCCTGGTCCTGCTGTCGATGAGGCCATTCCAGTCCAGCAGGTCCACGGTGCTACGGCAAGAAGACACCATCAGCAGCAAGCACAGGGAGGCTCCAGGCCTGGCCACGAGGCCCAGACCCCAAGCCAATCCCAACAGAAACCCACCTCAGCATCCAATTTTAAAAGCCAACAAAAACATGCAGTGCCTACAATTCCAAGCAGGAGAATCGCATCCATCAACCATGTGGGATCTAAGCCCTCTCTCAATATAGATGTGGAGTAGACATCACATCCCAGGGTCCACAGGATGGAGGAATAAAATATGGATTAGAGCGGACTTACTGGTATTGTACTATGGAACTAGTGTGACTAGTAATGGAAGAAACTGTAGCACTGATCTGGAGAAAGTGGCCACAGAAGTTACTGAGGGCAGGGAGCAGGAAGTAGAGATGAGATGTGGGGGCATTTTCGGGAGTTGGAGTTGCCCTAAATGATACTGCAGGGACAGATGATGGACATTATATACCCTGCCATAACCCACTCAATGTACTAGGGGAGTGTAAACTATAATCCATGTGGTGCAGCCATGCTCCAAAAACTGTTCACCAAATATAATGACTATGCCACAATGATGAGAGAGGTTGTTGATGTGGGACAAGTGGGGGATGGGGGATGTGGGAATCTCTTACATTTTTTAATGTAACATTTTTTTGTGATCTATGTATCTTTAAAAAAAAAGAATTCAATTTTTTTTAAATGTAAAAAAATAAAAAAATAAAAAATATCCAGCCCACTACCTTAGGAAATCTTCTCACTGCTTTGATTAAGATTTCAGGTAATTCAATAAGTTTTTAGGCAGATAATCATAGTATCTGAGACATTTCCACTTCTGACATAATAAAAGAGTTTTCAACCTATGCTCTAAGGCAGTCTATTACTATTAATGTCCTATATCTCTGAAAAGTTCTCTCCTTTTTTGTTTGTTTTGAAATGTCTTTATTTTGACTTCTTTTTGCAGAATATTTTTTGTCATAGAGAAATTTAACAAGTCTTTTTTTTCATTGTTAATCCCTTCCAACACTTTGGACATATGTTGTCATAGTCTTTATATTATGACTTTTTTTCTAGATTATTTTAAGATTTGTAAAATATTTGTCCTTAGTTTTTCTTCAGTTTATTTTACTACCTTGGATTGTAGTGTTTTTAAAGAATGTATCAGCAAAATTTGGGGAATGGAGAAGGAAGGGAGGAAATTTTTCACCAAATTTGCAATAAAGTACATAACACACATACACAAAAGAAAACATGCACGTTGTGTTCTGTTTAGAAAAGGTAAACCCTGGGCATGCGGATCTCTGGGACTTCAGGCGCCCCTTGTCTCCTTCACCTCTAGTGTAGGGTCAAGGAGCACCGGGCAGGACGCCCATGCCCTCAGACCCTAGAAATTCTGTACAAACATGGCCTGGTTCGGGTGTGCTCCAACCCAGCTGGAGGCCAGGCTACCCTGCCCACATGCTGGCCAGCTGCCAGCACCCCAGCCCCAGGCACAGAGCACTCCCAGCTCCCTGCATCTCCCTGCCGTTCTTTCTGGCACCGGCACCCCAAGGCCCCAGCTCTCAAGGCGGGCGACCAGAACTGGGAGAGGCCCCAGGGCTCAGGCGCAGCATGACTGAACCAGCCAGGGGCGCCTGGGAGCCCGCAGGACACCCCCCTCTCCTCAGCGAGGTGGCAGGCTGCTCTTACCCAGACACCCCCAGCGTCTCTGCCGTGAACCAGTCCTCGATCGCCACCCTGGTCGCAATGCCCATCTTTGCCACGCTTTCCTGGGGGAGAGAAGCGAGGCGGCGGCGGTTCGTGTGTTCCACGCCCCCTCCTCCCATTGGCTTGTGCTGCCCTTTTTGGCTTTAGCACATCGTTAGGAGGACAGGATTTATTCCCAGCTGGGTTTCTGTAGCACAGACTCTGTTCCCGTCGGCCCACAGATGCCCCTTTTCCCTCCATAGGCTGCAAGACACTTTGCTCTGCAGCCAGGCCTCATAGCCATTCTCTTCTAGCCTACCCTCTCTGTTCAGAGTCCTCCCCCCAGGGCCTGACCTCCTCCCGGGGTGCAGGCCCTGACCTCTCCCCAGCCAGCCCCGCTGGCTGGGGCTACCCACCTGCAGTGTGGCCACCTCTAGCTTGGTGTCCATGGCGGCGAGCCCGGCCCTCCCTTGCGCTGCAGCCATTTGGTGGAAGAACCTTCTCCATTTGGTCAGCACATCTGAGAATTGCAGCTGCAAAGGAGGGACTGAGCCCAGGACCCCACCTCCCCAATCCCCAGGGCATGAGCCACCCCCCAGCCTTGGTGCACCCAGCTCCCTACTCTCAGGGCCTGAGTCCTCCCCCAGCTCCCTGCTCCCCCCTCCCCAAGGGGCACCACCTGCGTGTGCCCTGACCACCCCGCCAGGACCCTCTCATCCCCACCCCTGGGATCTGAGCCCCCAGCCTGGGCAGCCCTGCCCCTGGGGTTCCTCCTCCCATCCCACCCATATCTGAGGTGCTGGGACACATGCTCTCAAGCCCCAAGTTCTTGGTTAGCACCAGCCTCTGCCAGGGGAAGGTCCCAGCACTTACCAGAAACTGGGGTCTCCCCAGCGCCGTGAGCTTAATGGCTGAGAAGCCGTCGTCACTGGCCCCACCTGCCAAAAGCCACCGTGAAGAGCCATGAGAGCTCCAGGAGCTCACTCCTCCGGGGCTCCCCACCTTGCCCGCGGCTGCCCTGGGGGACCCATCATGGAGGTGGAATGTGGGTCTGGAAAAGCGGATGATCAACCCCCAATGATCAACCCCCTCTCCATGCCTCAGTTTCCTCCATTAGAGGGGATGCTGCGATCCTTCTTCCCTTCGGGCCCCACACTGGGCAACAGTTGCTGAGATCAGCTCAGCGATAGGTTGGCTCAAAGAGAAGGTGACACAGAACTTTACAAAATAAAGAACAGAAAGAAAGACACAAAAGAGGAGATAAAGATGGAACCTGAGCCTTGGCCCTAGTTTCCACCTCGTATTTATTTAGGAACTAACAAGCAGCTGTTTGTTATTTACAATAATAAGGAATGGGTGCAATATTTACAATAATAAAGAACAACGGGTAAAGTTCAAAGGCCTCCTCGTGCAAACAATTTCTCGTGTTGACCAGACGGTGCTCCTAAGCCAGCACTTTTGTCTGCGTTATGGAAACGTTTTAACTTAAAACCATGTTCCTACAACATTTCCCCCTTTTTGTTTTTACAAAACAGTGATGATAGATTTGGCGATTTCTTGCTGCTTGAAGGACGATGAAAGATTTTGAGTATTCCAACATTATAAATTTCATTAATGTAACATTGCACTTTATCAATTACAGTAGATGGTATAGTTTGTTTTGTTTTTTCTAACCAAACAACATTTAATAATTTGATAGAGTAGCAGGGACCTTACAGATTGTCCCAATTGTTTGCCTATTCCAGGCCCTTAAGATACCATTGTCTCTGATGTTTCTTAGTAGGGTCACTGCCACAGGTTTCTTCTATGCAGCCAGATTCATTGCCATCAGGCCAAGGCAGAAAGCCTTGGAGAACTGCAAAAGTCCATTGTTGACTTTTTCACTGTTTTTGCACTTTTTGTATTCATTCAGACTTGTTTTACTTTCACAAACCACATCTCACTGAATGCTACCACAATACTTTTACAACTTGCTATATGCATACTAGTTCTGTCCTGTCCCACATATCTCCATATTAATCATTTTATTTTAGGACAAAATACACCTTATAACATTTCAGTTAGCATTCCCACAAACTTTTTACCTTTTTCAATATTCACTTAACTTTTACATCTTTCATTTTATCCTTCCTTTCTCTTTTTCCTTTCTTCTTCCATCCTTTTTGTCTTTTTCTTATTTCCTTCCTTTTTTTCTTTTCCTCCTTTTCCTTTCTTTCTTCCTTTTTTCTTTCTTTTTTGAGCAATCACACACACTGAAACAATTATAACACACACACTGACACTGAACAAACACAAAAGCAGTTCCAAATCTATTAATCTAGAATTTCTTCATTGCTTCCTTTTATAATTCAACATTTCTTTTCCAGTTTTCCTCCTCTCAATTTCCTTCTTAATCTTTCTGTCCCCAAGCCATACTTGCTTTATGATGCCATGCTTGAACAAGTTCTATAGTTTAGATACTTTGATGTAAAGCCATTCTAGTCTTCAGAATGAGATCCAGCCGTGCAGTTTCCAGTGTGTCTCTCCATCCGCACGACTGGAGGTTCTGGGTCCCACAGGAACTTTCGTTGTCTCTTGGTGTTCATGGTATGGCTTTATCAGATGAGCTGGTACCCACACAGGACATTCTCCGTCTCCTGGGGAAATACAAGCAAACCCTCCAGGACTTTGAAGGCTTTCCAAACCACTCGGGGCTCTGCGCCACCACAACCACTTTAGTTTCGCTCAAAGTGATCCTTCTTCCCTTTGGGTCCCTGTTGGGGCACCAGTTGCTGCAAATCCTTCTTCCCTTCGGGCCCCACATTGGGCGACAGTTCCTGAGATCAGCTCAGGGATAGGTTGGCTCGAAGGGAAGGCGACACAGAACTTCACAAAATAAAGGACAGAAAGAAAGACACAAGAGAGGAGATAAAGATGGAACCAGGGGGCTCACAGCTTCTGGAACTGAGAGCCTCGACCCTAGATTAGGCATCATATTTATTTAGGAATTAACAAGCAGCTGGGGAAGCAGACTTGGCCCAGTGGTTAGGGCGTCCGTCTACCACATGGGAGGTCTGTGGTTCAAACTCCAGGCCTCCTTGACCCATGTGCAGCTCACCCATGCACAGTGCTGATGCACGCAAGGAGTGCCCTGCCACGCAGGGGTGTCCCCCGCGTAGGGGAGCCCCACGCACAAGGAGTGCTCCCTGTAAGGAGAACCACCAGCGTGAAAGAAAGTTCAGCCTGCCCAGAATGGCGCTGCACATGGAGAGCTGACACAACAAGATGACGCAACAAAAAGAGACACAGATTCCCATGCTGCTGACAACAATAGAAGCGGACAAAGAAGAACACGCAGCAAAATGGACAGAGAACAGACAACTGGGGGGGGAAGGGGAGAGAAATAAATCTTTAAAAAAAAAAAAGCAGCTGTTTGTTATTTACAATAATAAGGAATGGGTGCAATATTTACAATAATAAAGAACAACAGGTGTGGCGTTTATAATAATAATGAAGAACAGGTTATACAAAGTTCAAAGGCCTCCTCATGCAAACAATTTCTCGTACTGACCAGACGGTGTTCCTAAGCCGGCACTTTTGTCTGCGTTATGGAAATGTTCCAACTTAAAACCCCGTTCCTACAACAGGGGAGATGTGGCTGGTGGAAGGGGGAGGGGAAGGCATGGGGAGATGCAGGGCAGCCTGTGGAGAGGCTGGGGGTGGGGGTTTGTGGAACAGGTCATGGAGGGGTCCCAGGGAGACTGGGACGAAGGGCGGCGTGCCCTCTGCGGAGGGGCTCAAGGTTACCTCGCACCCAAGGCCTGGGTGCTTCTGAGCAACGCTTCCCTTGCCCCTCGTTCAGAGCTCAGAAAAGGTGGGACACGTTTTCTGGGTGGGAGGACTGCGCAGAAGGAGCCTCCTTGCTGTGGCCAGGCGGGCCCCCAGCTCTCTGCCCCAGGCCACCCTCCTCCCTCTGCCCCTGAGCCTTGCCCTCAGCACACTTCCTGGCCGTGCACTCCAGGACCTCGGCCTGGCCCCGCAGAGAGGGGCCACCGGGGGTGGGGGGTGGGAGAGAGGGGCGGAGACCAGGCTCCTCTGGAAGGGGTTACCGAGGGGCAAGACCAGAGCATGTAGCCTGGGGTTCCAGAGACACACCCTCACACCCGCCTTCCGCCCCCCCACCCGGGGCCCCTGCAGGGCAGCCCCCATCTGCTCTGTAGTTGAGACAGATGGCAGCCGAGCACCGCGGGCCTGCGTGCCCTCCACCCGCCAGCATCCCCGCACGCCCAGGGCTCTGCCCAGGCCGATGCCTGCCCGACGGGATGGGGAACCCACCGGAAGCCTCAATGCAGCGCAGGAACGTCTCCATGTGGCTGTCGCACTTGGCCTCGTTGGCATAGAAGTAGGTGCGGGCGCTGATGACGCCGCCCCTGCGGTCCCCAAAGGCACGGTGGGCCTGGTATTGCTTCTCCCTCTTACTTGTCCCTGGAGAGGCAGATACAGCCCTGAGCGCAGACACCACCACCACCCCCCACTGCAGAAACTTCCCCCCACCAGGAGCAGCAGACACACACACATGCCCTGGGTACAGACACACCCCTGGGCACAGACACCCCCCAGGGTGCAGAAGTCCCCCCAACACAGAGACCCTCCAGGGTCAGATAGCACCCCAGGTGCAGACACCCATCTCCTGGCTGTCCCTGTTGCCCATCTCCCCCGCCGCACCCTCCCATCGCAGCCCCACCTATTATTACCCATGGTGATTTGCTCTGGCAGCCACAGGCTTGCCCGATGTGGCCCCAACGTGTGTCCTGCCATTCTGCAGCTAATTTAAACAGAAACTTTTCACGTTGTCAGGACCTCAGGCCCTGTCATCCTGCACCCCTAAAACCTGCTTAGGTTGGTGCAAAAGGAATTGCGGTTTCAGACCATGACTTTTAAATCATTATACCTAGACTCAGACACATCTTTAGTAATCAACACATTTACAATCAACACATTTTTGCCAACAAGAAATAAATGTGTTTATTCCTGTAGTGTAAAAATCCATGCTTGGGGGTTTGACGAACCCTTGGAAAGCATTTTCTTCCTCTTGCTGGTTGTGGAAGCGTTTCCCCTGCAAAAAGTTGTCAAGATGCTTGAAGAAGTGGCGGTTGGTTGGCGAGAGGTCAGGTGGATATGGCAGATGAGGCAAAATTTCATTCAACTTTTGAAGCGTTGGTTGTGCGACGTGTGGTCCGGCGTTGTCGGGGAAAAGAATCGGGCCCTTTCTGTTGACCCATGCCGGCTGCAGGCATTGTAGTTTTCAGTGCATCTCATCAATTTGCTGAGCATACTTCTCAGATGTAATGGTTTCACTGGATTCAGAAAGCTGTAATGAATCAGACCATGACCTTTTTTTGGTGCAAGTTTGGCTCTGGGAAGTGCTTTGGAGCTTCTTCTCAGTCCAACCACTGAGCTGGTCATTGCCAGCTATCGTATAAAATCCACTTTTCACCACATGTCACAATCTGATAAGAAATGGTTCATTGTTTTGCACAGAATAAGAGAAGACAACACTTCAAAATGACAATTTTTTTATTTTCAGTCAGCTCATGAGGCACCCACTTATTGAGCTTTCCCACCTTTCCAATTTGCTTCAAATGCCGAAGGACTGCAGAACGGTCGATGTTGAGTTCTTCACCAACTTTCCCGTGCAGTTGTAAAAGGATCAGCTTCAACGATTCTCTCAATTGGTCATTGTCAACTTCTGATGGCCGGCCACTACACTCCTCATCTTCAAAGGCTCTTGTCTGCTTTGCAAAACTTCTTTGAGGGGAAATGGATGTGGCTCAAGTGATTGGGCTTGTTTTCCATATGGGAGGACCCGGGTTTGATCCCTAGGGCCTCCTGGTAAAGGCATGAGCAAGCAACACAGCAAGATGAGGAGGCAGCAAAAGAGAGGCACAGGGGAGAGTCAAGGTGAGACGCAAGAGAAACCAGGAACTGAGGTGGCACAAGTGACAGGGAACCTCTCTCCCACATCAGAGGTCCCCGGGATTGAATCCCAGTGAAGCCTAGAGGAGAAAACGAGAAGAAAAGACAAAAAGAGAAATAGATACAGAAGATCATTCAGCAAATGGACACAGACAGCAAAAACAGCAGGGTTGGAGGGAAGAGGAGAAAAAAACAACAACAAACTTTTCAAACCACCACTGCACTGTACGTTTTGTTAGCAGTTCCTGGCCAAATGTATTGTTGATATTGAGAGTTTCTTTGCTGCTTTATGACCCAGTTTGAACTCAATAAGAAAATTGCTCGAATTTACTTTTTGTCTAACATCATTTCCACAGTCTAAAACAAATATAAAATAAACAGGGAAGCAGACTTGGCCCAGTGGTTAGGGCATCCGTCTACCACATGGGAGGTCCGCGGTTCAAACCCCGGGCCTCCTTGACCCATGTGGAGCTGGCCCATGTGCAGTGCTGATGCATGCAAGGAGTGCCTGGCCACACATGGGTGTCCCCCGCGTAGGGGAGCCCCACGCACAAGGAGTGCACCCCGTAAGGAGAGCTGCCCGGTGCGAAAGTAAGTTCAGCCTGCCTAGGAATGGCACCGCACACACGGAGAAACTGACACAGCAAGATGATGCAACAAAAAAAGACACAAAATTCCCATGCCGCTGACAACAACAGAAACGGACAAAAGAAGAACACGCAGCAAATGGACACAGAGAACAGACAACTGGGGCAGGAGGTGGGAAGCGGAGAGAAATAAATAAATTTTTTTTTTTAAATCTTAAAAAAAAATAAATAGCAAGTAATAAGTCATTGGCAAAAAAACATAAAGCGAGAAATGCTCATTAAAATGACGTATCACTGGAAACGGACTTTGGCCCAGTGGTTAGGGCGTCCGTCTACCACATGGGAGGTCCGCGGTTCAAGCCCCGGGCCTCCTTGACCCGTGTGGAGCTGGCCCATGCGCAGTGCTGATGCGCGCAAGGAGTGCCGTGCTACACAGGGGTGTCCCCCGCGTAGGGAAGCCCCACGCGCAAGGAGTGCACACATAAGGAGAGCCGCCCAGCGCGAAGGAGGGAGCAGCCTGCCCAGGAATGGCGCCGCCCACACTTCCCGTGCCGCTGACGACAACAGAAGCGGACAAAGAAACAAGACACAGCAAAAAGACACAGAAACAGACAACCAGGGGAGGGGAGAGGAATTAAATAAATAAAAATAAATCTAAAAAAAAATTAATTAATTAATAAAATAAAATAAAATAAAATAAAATGACGTATCACATAACCACATTTATTTAAGAATGTATTCCAATATCAAACGGCAAATTTCAACAGTGCAAAACCACAATTACTTTTGCACCGACCTAATAGAATTGGCAGCTTCCGACCTGGTTCCCGACCCACCAAGGTCTAATACAAACCAAGAGGCCAGGTCCTCCTGGGAGGACCCATCTGAGACCAGGGGGCTGGAGGGCTGTGTCGGGACACACAGACGGACCCAGCGTGCTACAGGCGCTGTCCCTCTGCCCCGAGGCTCACTGGTGCCTTGGGGGTCCCTGAACCACCAGGGGGAGGAAAGACACAATCACTCACGCTCCAGCTGCCCCCACTCACCGCTGCCGTCTCTCTCCACGGCTGAGATACAGGACCTGTGGGACGGGAGAACACAGCGAGGGTCAGGGTTGGACCGCCTGGGACAGAAGGGCTAACAACAAGCTGGAGGTGACTGTGAGCCTGGCCGTGAGGGGCCTGTGGAGGTGAACCCAGGCCACCAGTCGTGACGTCCTGTCTGCAGCCCAGGCGGCCCTGCTCACACCGCAGTCCCCGGGGGGGATGCGATACAGTATCACCCTCTGTCCGCACCCAGGCAGGGCAGCTGTGGCACATGGATGCGGCCGGGCAGAAAGCCTCTGCTAACTCACCCTGGCAGCCACCTGGATCGTGGCCAGGATGAGAGCAGGATGCATCCGTACAGTCCACACTTTGGCAGCCCACCTCCTGCCGGATGGAAGGACACTGGCCCCAAGGCTGAACCCAGATCCCATAGGGATTCCAGGTTAGGCAGCTGGCGAGGCCCGAAAGACACAGGAGAGGGCCAGCGCCCTTTCCTGCAGGGAAGCAGCCCAAGGCCATGTCTATCTCCATTCCAGAAATGCGTCCCAGCCTGGATCCCCCTCCCCCCCCACACCCATGCTCCCACCCCCTTCCACGGCCAGAAACCCATCTGCTTCTGCACTCACCTGGGATGGGCAGGTCCTCTGACCCTCCCCTGGGCTCCCACCTGTGAGAGGGCTGACCCCAGGGAAGCACAGGGAGCAGGGGATGAGCAAGGAGTGGGAAACAACCCACACGAGTCCAGGGGTCCCCAGGGAGGTAGCAGGAAGACCCCAACCGCCCTCCAGCTGTCCCCAAGCCCAGCTCTTGAGAACCTCGTAGAATGAGGACAGTCCCAGGACCCAGCTGCAGTTAGTTAGCCCGGATGACTGCTGTGCACCCTGCCATCCCAGCACATCATTAGAAGAACTGCACCCGTTCCCTTCTCCAGCCTTCCTGGGTACTGTATCTGGCCAACCCCTCCCCCTGGAACCCCAGGGCATCTCTACCAGAGGCCTCAGTGCTGCAGTTCCCACGAGCATTCTGGGAACACGGACCGCCTCCCAGGCACCCACGCTCTCTCCCATCCCCCCGTACACCCTCTTATCTTCCCCAAGCACACACGGCCCCCTCCCAAGGAGGACTGTGGGGCCTTCCTGTGCCTTTGAATGCCACAATCCTCTCTGTGCCTGGTACCTCCACCCCACCCCATGATCTAAATCTGGATGGTTTCGGTTTTGGGAGCACCAGGTGGACCTGGGACAGCGCACTGGGGTCCCGCCAGCCTGTGCAGAGGATGCCAGGTGCCATCACCCCGAGAAGAAAAACGCCACAGGCTCCCCCAACCTGGGCCCGGGGGGCACACAGCCCATTTGTTAGTTTCTCGCCAGGCAGAGCCAGCAAAGGCAGCTGTGGCCAAGTTCAGGGCGGGTGGGGAGGGGGGTGGCCTAGAAACACAGGGACCGCCCCCTTTCAGGGAGCAAGAACCCCACCTCCCAAACAGCCAATTGCAAGGCAGGCAGGGGTGCCCCTGGCCAATCCCAGGCCGAGCCAGCCAGTGTGCTCTGTGTACATTCCATTCCCAGGGCAGCGGCAGGGCCTCCTCACGTGGCTGCCTTCCACTCCCTCCCTCTCCCTGCAGGCCATGAGCGGGCCAAGCAAACACCAGCCTATGGGGGACAGCTCCAGGGCCCATGGGGGGGTTGCACAACAGGCCCTATTGAAACTATGTTTTTCAGGGTGCAGGGAGGGTCCAGATCAAAATAGGGCCAGCCTGCAGGCTACCAACACGGGGACCTGGCCCGACTCCTCCTGGCTCCGCTGGGGCAGCCACAGGGAGATGCCTCTGGTTCACCCTCGGGACAGGCTCCCACATGCTGGGCACCAAGCTTGGCTGCAAAGGGGATGGGAGGCGTTCCTGCACCACTCCAGGAGCCACAGCAGCCACATGGTGCCAGGAGGGGCCAAGCTCCACACCCGTCCCTCAGCATCCTGCACCCTCCTCCCCAAGTTCTCTAGGCTAAGAAAAAAGGAGTCTAGGACAGGGGCCAGGGGCAGAGAATGGTGGCTGGAGGAGGCTCAGGTCCTTCACAGAAAGATCCAGAAGGGGCTGGAGAGGCAGGTTTACCCCAGAGCTCCAAACATTTTCCTTTTTTGCAAAGGAACGGCTGGTCCTGCCTGGACCTTCTACGAGCTCTGGGAAGCAGAGGGTGGCCTTGAGGCATCCCCCCATCCCCTAGGCTCACCCTGACCTGGAACCCGGCCCCAAGCTCAGCTTGCCAGGTCAGCATTCCCTTCCCTAGACACCCCAGGTGGCCAGCAGAGGTGGCCTCTGGGAGGCCTGGGGCGGGAGGGGCAATGCACACTCTACAGATAAGAACACTGCCCTGGGGCAGGTGGGCAGGCTCCAGGAGGGATAGGGCAGACCGCACCCCGTGGCAGGGCCCCACCAGCAGGCCGGGACCAAAGAGATGCTTGAGCAGGTCTAGAAGCCACAGCCACTGCCTCAACCAGGGATCAGACAGTACATACTTCAGCCTCACAGGCCCCACGGTCACTGGAGCCTGCCCTGGTGGGGCAGATGCAACCACAGATAGCAGGGAATCACTTGGCATGGCCCGTGAACACAGACCCTGAAACCTGAATTTCCAATCCTTTGCACATATCATGCTACATTTATTCTGGCTTTGGGTTTTTTTTCCCCAACATTTAAAAACGTGAACAGGGAAGCAGATGTGGCTCGAGCAGTTGGGCACCTGCCTACCACATCAGAGGTCCCGGGTTCTTTTCTCGTGCCTCCTAAAGAAGACGAGCAAGACAGCAAGGTGATGTAACAAGATGACGCAATGAGGATACACAACGAGAGACACAACAAGGAGGGAGCAGATGTTTCTCAAGCAATTGGGTACCTCCCTCCCACATGAGAGGTCCCAGGTTCAGTTCCCAGTGCATCCTAAAAACAAGATGAACAGACACAAAAAGCACATAACAAACAGACACAGAGAACCAAGAGTGAGCACAAGCAACGAGGAGGGGGGAATAAATAAATAAAAATAAATCTTAAAAAAAAAAAATGCCAATGCTCCATTTAGCTGGAGATGGTACAAAACCAGGGCCTGGTGGTCTGCCGTGCCCTGTCTGCCCCTCCTCTCACTCCGGGCATGCCAGGCTTCCCCATGGAAACCCAGCCCGTCATCCCCATGGCATATAAGCACAAGAACCCCAAGTATTTGGGGCAGGGTCTTGGGGCACTCCTGGCCTGGCCTCCTCCTCCCCAGGCCAAAGCCCAGAAGCTGGACACGACCCCTTCCCCTGGCCCCCAGCAGCCCGGGTTTGGCTGGCCTGGCAGGCGGGTGCTTTGGGGTCACCCCCAGAAGGGCTTGTGGGGCCCCTGGACAGGGCGAGCCGAGGGTGGACAGGGCAGCCTTACTCCATCTCTTGGCGTTGCGCCTCCTCGGGGCTCAGGTCCTCCTCCACGCCATAGTCCAGGATAGAGCCGACGCCGAAAGCCTTGTTGTGCTGGATGAGGGGCCGGATGGACTCCTGGTCCTCGCCGGCCACAAACTGCCCGTAGAAGGTCAACTTCATTAGCTTGTCGAACAGCCTCTGTCCCAGAAGTCTCCTGGTGATGTGGAGCAGCTGGAACGCAGAGAGATTGGCTGCCCCGGGCCGCCTGGCCTCCCCTTTCCCCCAGGACACCCCTGCTTCCACCTTCACCCCAACCCTAAGACCTGGCCGGGCACAGTCTTCCCACAGCTAGCTCCAAAATTCGGCTCGCGGCCTGGATTTTCTGGTGAACGTGCGAGCCAGACGGCTTCTCGCTCGCAGCAACCGCAACTGTCCCTGCTCCTCCCTGCAGCAGGCAGCCACCAAATGTCCCCTCCCAGGCACTGCCTACCCCATGACTGTGAACGTGCCCACCCCTTCTGGACCTCACCCAGGAGGGGGCTCGCCCACGGGACCTCCCTACAAGTCGCTGCGCGTGGGCTAAAGCACTGGGCCTGTTCCTAATGCTTTCTGCTTCCAGACCTCCGCTGGGTGGTTTGGATGGTCCAGCATGACTTTCGAGATACCTCTCCCTGTTCTGCTCACTGTGTCCTCCACGTCCCCAGCTCGGTAGGGAGGGACTCAGACCGTGCACAACGAAGGCATGCACACCGAACCACAGCTGCCCCGTGCCCAGGGGGAGTCTGGCCTCACTGCCCAACACATACCCTAACACCCACCCGGGAATCCTGTCCATAGGGGTCTTGTCCGGGCAGGGTCCACCCTGGGACCCATGGGGACTTTGGCAGTCAGTGAGATCACCTTACCTGCCACCAGTCTTTACAACTAGAGCTTTACTGGTACACAGCCACGGCCTGGTGTTTGGGGACAGTCCGTGGCTGCTTCGTGCACCCTGCGAAGCCCTTTACGGAAGAAGTCTGCCAGCTCCTAGGCCAGACAGCTGCCCACTTTCACACCACATGTGTTTCCGAAAATTCTGCTCTGAGTGGGCATGAATGATAGGAGGGGTTTGTTCTTATGGGTTGAGCTGTGTCCCACGAAATGACACACTGAAGTGCTAATTCAAGTCCACATGTGTCACCTTAGTTGGAAAACGGGTCTTTGAAAATGTGATTAAGGTAAGTCAAAGAGGAGTAGGGTGGGCCCTGATCCAATATGACTGGTATCCTCAGAGGAAGGAGAAAAGGAACAAAGACAGACACAGAGAGATGGCCCTATGACGACAGACATAAGGACGGGAGTGATGCTGCTACAAGATGAGGAACTCCAAGGGTGGCCGGCTGCCACCAGAAGCCAAAGAGAAGCACAGAACAGATTCTTTCCTACAGATTCCAGAGGCAGCACGGACCTGTTGACACCTAGATTTTGGATTTCCAGCCTCCAGAGAACCACCAGACAAGAAACTTCTGTTGTTGTTGTTTTTGTTCTTGTTGGGGGGAGGCGTGTTTTTTTTAGGAGGTGCTGGGGATTGAACCCAGGACCTTGTACATAGGAAGCAGGTGCTAACCACTGAGCTACATCCACTCCTCTTCTGTTGCTTTTAATACACCCAGTGTGTACCGTGACAGGGTTCTTTTCCAGAGCTGGGCGATGGCTCTGGTCCCTGATTCTGCCCTGCCACTCAGATGTGTTCTCCCCAGCACTGCCCAGCGAGTGGTGTACCCTGGGTGTACCATGGGTGGAGGTGTACCCTGGTACAAATAATTCTCGCCATGCCGTCCAGGCCCCGTGACTTGGCTCAAACTGGGCGCATGGCACTGAGCCCTAGACAAGTCCCTACTCGCAGCACTTTCATTTTCCATCTTCTAATCCTTTTTACAAAAGAACAAAGCATGAGAAAACAATCCAAGATTGCCCCAGAGCTGCTCCGGAAGCTTAAGTGAACAGACCCGACTTGGAGGCCTGGCATGGTCCTGGACGGGGGGGGGGACAGGGCGCTGGAGCCCGCCGCCACCTGGGTGTTGTGGGGCTGGTTTCAGGGTGAAGGGGTTTTTGCTTAGAGTGGAGTTTCCCACAGATTTTTCCACCCAAAATACTGGTCCCAAGAGATGTTCTCCATGGAAAAGGGGCTCTATCGCCCGAGGGATTTGAGGGACCATGCTGTTCCCGTCTTGGATTGAGTCGGGGGGCAGCAGACACAGGGTTCTGGGCAGTGGCCTTTCTCCCAGTCCAGGGACTTGGGTCATCCCAGAACGTGTCCCCTGCTCCCTCCTGCCCCAGCCTCATCCCCGGGGGGAGCACTCCTTCCCGCGCTCCCTTCCACATGCCCTTGGCCGGGACCCCAACCCCATCACACCACCCACAGGCACCTCTGCAGGCTGCAGGCAACAACTTCCTGCCTTCCTTGGGGGTGGGGGTCCTTCCCAGGATGCAAGCTTGTCAGCCGGCTCAGATGTTTCCAGCACCTGGAAGCCTGCCCACACCCAAGCAGCCACGAGGTCACGTGAATGAATGACTCAGAAATGTTCAAAGATGCGATGTGAGGAAGCTGGGTGATTTCCAGGAAGGCTCCAGGCACATCCATCAGGCCACCAAGCCTGGCACTAGCCCAGTGAAGGGGAGGGGACCCCTGTCACAGGGGGCGGGGAAGCCCATGCTAGCCGCCCTTTCTAAGCCAATTCAGAAGGACAAAGTGGCCACTCTGAAACCTGCCCATGGCTCCCAGGTGGTTGACCCGGAGGCTGGGGCGGCTCCGCCTCTCTCTGGGGGAAGAGGCTGCCACACCTTTTCAAGCTCTGCACTCCGAACTTTTGGATCTCAAAACTGGCATGAGGAGCAACGGGCTCATTTTCACTGGGAAAAAAAACCTGAAGGTAGATGCGCTTGGAGCAAAGCCAGAGCTCCCCCCCACCCCACACAGAGCCACAAGCACGGTCCTCCTATGGCCTTCCCTTCCTTTTCATGCCCGCGGAAACCTCAGTCATGGAAAAATCTGACTTTGAAAAACTTGGCCCCTGCAGCCTGACACCCTCATAGCACCCTGACCCATCCAGCTCTGCAGGAGGAATGTTTGTCCCCTGGGGTGCTCCTGCAGTTCCCAGGATGTGTGGAAGCCATCCTCTGACCACAGGGCCTGATTCTGGTGAGCAGCTCTTGCCCCACCCAGCCTTGCTTCCCTTCCCTCCAGCACCTATGTGCACTGCTGAGGCCCAGAGCACATCAGCGATAGGGCCACGTGCCCTTGCTCCATGGTGGGGGAGGAGGCCTGGAGAAGCCTCTGCCAATGCTGGACAGTCCCCCACCCCCAGGTACACACGGCAGGTCCTAAACAGCCCTGGCTAGGGGTACGTCTCTCCAGCCCCCATACCCTGTTCACTTTGGGGTGTTGGGGTTCAGTCCCCTGCCCCCACCACCACCACAGGGCAGACCAGGCACATATCCCACCACCCAGCTCTGCCCGCTTGCTCAGTCCCACGGCTGGTTTTGAATTCAGGAAAGAAGACTTAGCTCCACGCCCGGAAGACTTTGGCATCACTTGGTCTTTTGACATGGACGGAAACCCTGTGGCCTGTCCCTCCCTGCCACCCCCCCTACCCCCCCACACACCCCTCCCCTGCCAAAAGCCCCGCCTCCCTGCCACTGGTCCCCGTCCCACTGTCACCTGGAGGTGGACCCTCTCCTACCCTCTGCAGCAACCCCCACGATCGTATCTCCCCTGGGCTGCCTCCTCCTCCTGACCACTGTCCTTTCCAGCTGTGTCATGCCCCCTCCCGTTGCCCCACCCGGACTGGGGGGGGGGGTCGGGTGTTGTTCCTTTATCTCAGTTCCTTCGGAAGATGCCCTCCCCTTTCCAGTTCGTCCCTTCTTCCTTAGCCATCCTCCCCACTCCTGTCACTGTCAGCCCCAGGCTTGGCATCGGACCGTGAGTCCCCTACCCACTTCACGCACCTCCCAAGCCCTGGAGAACAGTCATCCCGCACTGGGAGGCTTTGGGACCCCTGCCCCGTCTCCTACCTGCCCTGGCCTTGCCTTCACCTAGGTCATAGGTGTGGCTCTTACTCCCTGCAGAGCCAATCCTTTCTCTTCGCCTCTTGGGCTGCCTCCCACTCCGCCCCCCTCCCCAGACTTTTTTTGGTGGGGGGAAGGAGAGGGGCAGTCGCGGTGCCCTCAGTGCAGGATCACCTTCAAATAACCTCCACCTCTACACCCACACCCACCCCCCCAAAACTGCCAGTAGCCAAGATGGGGTTCTGCTTTTTTACTTCCCCAGAACCCTTGCACTTTGTAAAGTCATCGCATTAAAGTTTTTCAAAGTTGGGGATTTCGGGGCTTCCCACTTTCCCCCCAAGAACTGTCTGCCGGAGGGGTACCGGTGGGGCTGGGGGGAAGGGGGAGCCGCAGAAACACAGCGTCCGGGACCTGGGAGTCCCAGGCTCCCCCACCCTCCAGTACCGCTAGACGTTGAGCAACAGGGAGGGTGACTCAGTCTTTATGATGCAGGTGAGAACTTGGCATTCCTGCGAGTGGGCTGATGGCTAAAAAGCCGGATCCGATTCAGACGTAGGAAGAACCACAGGGTCGGAAGGGAAAGGACTTGCCCGGCTCGACGCTTTGAAAGTTTCGGAACGTCCCGCAGGAGAAGGAGAGGACCCCGATGCCTCCGCGCGCGCCCCTCCCCGCCTCAGCCCGCGCGATCCCCGCACCTGCTCGTGGCGCGCCAGCAGCGCGGGCGAGGCGCACAGGCGCAGCACCAGCAGGCTGCGCGCCAGCTCCCAGCTCCGCCGGCTGCGGTACGCCTCCTGTGCATTGCTGAAGTCCACGGCGGGCACCGGCGGCCGCGTGGCCTCGGCCGCGCCGCGCCCCGACCCGGCCCGCGGCCCCGCAGCAGCGGGCTGCTCGCGGGCTGCGGGCGCGGTGGAGAGCGGGGCTAGACGCGGGGCGGCAGCGCGCAGCGCGCGCGGGAGGGCGCGCCTCAGAGCCATGGCGGGCGGTGGCGCGCGCTGGCCCGGCTTAAGTAGTCTCCGCGGCCCCGCCCCTCTCTCGCCCCGCCCCCGGTCGTAAGCCCCGCCCACGGCCCTCGGGAAGCCCCGCCCCGCGCTCCTGTGTGGCTGGCGTCCGGTGCGGCAGGCCCCGCCCCTCAGGGCGAGGGCACCCCCACACGAGCCCCGCCTTCTCAACCCGTGGCCACACCCCCCGCCGCTGCCCCCCTGAGCCCCGCCTCCCCGGGCGGAGATCCCCACTACCACCCTCGGGGGGCGCAGTTTCCTCCCGGGCGTCTGGGATCCCCAAGCTGCCCAGGTGAGCCCAGAACCTGCCGGTCTGCACCACCGACACATGACACATGTGATCTTCATGACTGCCTGGGCTTCCCCCTTGCGGAGGCGGATCCAGATGCTCCTGCTCCTCCTAGCAGTTAAAGGGGCAGGGGTCCTTTGTGGGGCTTCCGCTCCTCTCCAACGTGCAAACCTGGTCGCCAGGCTCTCTGACCCTCTCCCCCTACAGTCTGCAGGGTTCCTCCCCTTCTCCCCACTGCCTCTGCTGCCCCAGCTTCCCACCCCCCACTTCCACACACCCCCAGTCCCACCCCCACCTCCCACAGTCTCTGTCCACTCAAACGAGGGACCCCCCCCTCAGTGGTCTCCCATGGGGTGGGAATAGAGCCACCTGCTTCTCCACCTCCCTGGACCTTCCAGACTGGGTCCCCTCGACCTCAACTGGGCCGCCCCAACTGCCAGTGCCCCCTCCTTAAAGGGACCTGCACTGCCCACCCACCATGATGTGTGCCCCTCCCCACATACCCTTCCCCCAGATCTGCTGTGCTTCCTGGCCACATCCCTGTAGCCCTCAGGCACCTTGCTTCCCACCTGGCCTGGGCATGGCTTGCCACCCCACCCCCACGTGCTCCTTGCATTTTGACGGTAAAAGTCCATGGGTGCCCGGGATGCCCTGACCTGTCTCAGTGCAGGTGACATTTTGGTCACCATAATTCCTCCCACATCCCCTTTCCCAAGTTGTGGCTGCCAAAAATGTCCTCAGATATTACCAGAGGTGGCACAGTGGTTGAAACCTTGGTCTGGGGAGAGGGAGAGACATCAGGGGCAGAGGGGCCCAGAACCAGAGGGTGGGAGCTCTGGGGAACCCTCTGTGGCCAGCTCAGAGACTCAGCCCCAGAGAGCAGCCTGGCCTCGGCAGCTGGCCCCGTGGCCTTCCCTACACCCAGGGTAGGAGCTCACCTCAAGTTCCTCCCCACTTTCCTCGGGCAGGTGGTCTTTCTTTCCCCCGAGAAATCCTTCCGGACTCCAATGCCATCAAAACAAACCCGCATGGACCAGCCTGACTCGTCAGCCTCCCACAGCCAGCCACCAACCAGGATGCTTGTTCTGCAGGGCATGTGCCATTCACATCTGCTCTCTGGGGACCAGCACCCCTCCTCTTCTTCCACCCTCACCCCCAAGACACACTGGGGCCTCCTTCCTCCTCCTTCACAGGGTACCCAGGGAGGGCCCGGCTGGGCGCCTCCTCTGCTGTAGCTCTCTCTTCTTGCACTTGCCAGCTGACCTGGACTGCCATGTCCCATCTCTTAACACACTGCCACCTGAATGTATCTTTGATGAATGAAGGTAGAAAGAAATGATGCCTGCAAAGGGAAGTGTGGTTCCAGGCTCTCGGCTTTTTTTTTTTTTTTAAGAATTATTTTATTTATTTCTCTCCTCTTCCCCCCTGTTGCCTGCTCTCTGTATCCATTCGCTGTGTGTTCTTCTGCATTCACTGGCATTCTTGTCATGCGGCACTGGGAAACTGTTGTCACTTTTTTTTTGTTGGGTCATCTTTTTGCTTCAGCACTCCGTGTGTGCAGCAATCACTCCTGGACGGGGTGGGCTTTTTTCGCGTGGGGCAGCTCTCCTTGCAGGGTGCACTCCTCGCATGTGGGGCACCCCTACATGGGGGACACCCCTGCATGGCACGGCACTCCTTGCATGCGGCAGCACTGCACATGGGCCAGCTCACCACACAGGTCAGGAGGCCCTGGGTATCGAACCCTGGACCCTCCATATAGTAGACGAACGCTCTACCAGTTGAACCACAACCGCTTCCTGGCTCTAGGCTTTTTATCTGTGTGTAGAAGCCTTTCCTCCCAGAACTGCCCCGCCCCTGGTTACCGCAGGCCACACCAGATCCTCTGCAGGCAGAGGGCCAGGCGTGCCAGTGGCTTCCTTAGCGCTGGGTTCTAGCTTTTCCTGCAAACACTCAGCTGAGTGCCTGTTCTTTCCCCAGCCCTGGGCCACCCTGGGGGATCCTCCTAGCGTGTGCCAGAAAGCATAAGTCAACAGAAGCAGCGGGACCAAGGCAGGGCGAAGCCAGCAGCGCACATCGGTGGACTCGGCCACGCACTATGGGCAGATGCGCGGGGCTGGAGAGGGCGGCAAGAGTGGGGTGAGTCCGCCTCCCCAGAGCCTGCTTGCCCTTGGGGATGCTCCAGGGATCTCATCAGCCCTGCCTGGTCACCCCGCATATGCCCGCGTATCAGGGGCAGGCAAGGAGAAGGTGGATAACCATCATATCCGCCCATCATTTTGGCGAAAGGGTGAGCCGCGAAATGCCACCACTTCCGGCTGTGCAGCACCTCTCCCGCATGTTCACCTCAAACAGCAGACAGGGCTCAGCACCCCCCACCACCACCGCCCCGTCGCAGCTCTGACTTAGGAAAGGAGACGGTGGAGGCTGAGCCAAAATCTACCAGGAAAGGTCAAGAGGAGGTCAAGGCACAGGGGAAGGGAGCTCACCTTGGTCACCTCCCCTCTCACAGTAGAACTTTCACTCTGCAGCCTGTGATTCAAAGGCAAAAGGCCCCAGAGGCAGAAAGATTACAGGGAACCAGGGGCGGGGAATGGGGAATTCTTGCCTAATAGGGCGCTGAGTTTCTGTTTGTGGTGGTGGAAAAGTTTTGGGTGTGGATGGCGGTGACTGCACCACAACGTGGTGACTGTCATTAACTCTGAAAGTGGTTAAAATGGGAAAGGTTACATTGTACAGGCGTTACCACAATACAAAAATTTAAAAAGGGAAAAGGCTCAGGTGAGAGCTGGTGGCAGATCAGTTCAACTCCCTCCCCAAAGATATGTCTGAGTCCTAAGCCCAGTCCCATGGGCGTGCACCCATTTATAAAATGGGATCTTTGACGATCCTATTAAGATGAGGCCAAATTTTCTGTTTGTCTTTAGAAAAGTTACTTAATCCCTCTGATTTTATCACAGTCTGCAAAGCATCACTTATTAAATTGTCAGTTTGAATGCGTTTTTTTCTTTTTTTAATTATTTGTTTAAATGCATTTTTTTAAGATTAATTTATTTATTCCCCACCCCATCATTTGCACTCGCTGTCTGCTCTCTGTTCATTGTGTGCTTTCTGTGTCTGCTCATCTTCTTTTAAGAGGCACTGGAAACCAGACCGGGGACCTCCCATGTGGAAGGGAGGTGCCCAATTGCTTGAGCCATATCCACTCCCTGCTTATTGGGTCTCTTGTTGTGTCTCCTCATTGTGTCAACTCGTTGCATCAGCTCACCACACCAGCCTGTCGCATCAGTTTGCTCTTGCTTTAGAAGGCACCAGGAACCGAACCTGGGACCTCCCATGTGGGAGGGAGGCACCCAACTGCTTAAGCCACATCATCCACTCTCCCTGAACGTATTTTTAAAACACTTCATTTTCAGAAAAGGATCACAGTGAAATATGGAATTTTTAGGGTCATAAATTATTTAAATTCTTCCAGTCTTTGAAAGCTTTATTTGAGTTGTACCTTTTGATTCTGTTATATTACTTCTAAAAAGTGTGCATGGAGTTTTTAAAATTTTCTTCATTAATAAGGAGCTCTTGGTCATGTCATTTAATCAATCTGTGCTCATTTATTCTTCTTTCTGAATACTGGAGAAACAAGTGAGTTTGTTTTAAGGATTAAATAAGATAAATGTGCCTGGATAGGATTTTTTTAAAAGTAATGCTTCCATAATCTGTTAAGCTGCCTTTTGTCTGTTGTTTTATTTTTATTTATTTATTTATTTTAGGAGGTACCAGGGATTTAACCTGGACCTCGTACATGGGAAGTAGGCACTCAAACCACCGAACTCCCTGTTTCATTTTTTGAAGTTGAAATAAAATTTACTAATTTTGAAAAATTAAAACTATGCATGGACGACAAAATAAAAAGAATTCTTTGGAATAAATGAGACAGTCATGATTGAAGAAAAAAAAAAGATGAGGCCCAACTGAAGCCGGGTGGGCCTTAATCCCGTATGACTGAAGTCCTGATGAGCAAAGGAAGTTTGGACACAGAGGAAGAAGCCAGAGGTAGAGAAGAGACAGGTGACCACCACGAATTAAACGAGCAGGCAGGGGGTTTATTGCAAGCAAAGTGAAAGCACACACTCGAGCCGTGCGTGCGGGCACTCTTACTAGTGAAGAGGTGCGCCCAGTGACTTGGCGCAGGGGTTTAAGTGGGGACACAGCGGGAGGGTCTTCTTGCCTTGTGACTTTAGTTGGTAAGGAAGGGGTTAGGGCTAATGTGCTCTGTCCCCTTCGGTAGGGGAATAAGATGTTACCAATTATTTTCTGAGTTTCACACGTAATAGCTCAGGCCTGGTGGCCCACAGTGCTTTTTTTTTTTAAGACTTATTTTATTTATTTGTTCTCCCCACCCTCGTTGTTTGTACTTGCTGTCTGCTCTCTGTGTCCATTTGCTGTTTGTGCTCATCTTCTCTTTAGGAGACACTGGGAACCGAACCTGGGATCTCCCTTGTGGGAGAGTGGCACTCAGTCGCTTGAGCTACCTCAGTGCCCTGCTTTGTTTTCTCTCTCATTGTCTTTCCTCATCGTGTCTCCTTGTTGTCTCATCTTGTTGCGTCAGCTTGCCACAGCTGCCCATTGTGCCAGCTCGCTGTCTTGCTCATCTTCTCAGGAAGCACCAGTAACCAAATCTGGGACCTTCCATGTGGTAGGCAGGGGCTCAATCGCTTGAGCCACATCTGCTTCCCCCCACAGTGCTTTGTGTTGTCCCTGAGATGTTATGCTCACTGCCTTCCCCTTTCCCTGCTCCCTATCCTGTCCTGCCTCAACTTCCCGCTCAGAGAGTTTTAACCTTAATCTTAAGGGATGCTGAAGGTGGGAGGTATCTTCTTCTGTAACTGCCTCCTGTTGGTTAGGGGCAGTAGTCCCTGCCTAACAAGGTATAAAACTCTCTGGCTATTCTATTGGGGCTGGGGGGTTTCCCAGTTAGCAGTGGGTACCTGGCTGGAACTTGCACAGGAACATTAGCTTGTAATCTGGAAAAGATAAATTTTGTTAGAATATTTGAAGATACATGGTTCTACTAAGAGGATAAAGGAGAGGGTGGTAAGTGGCCCTAAAAGGGGGTTTCGTCATGACAGACTGGACTATGGGAATGAAAAATCCAGGTACCTCCAGAGGTCACATCCTCCTGAAGCTGGTGGGGTTGGTCTTGTAGGTTTCGAACACTGTCTAGAACTGTTCCAGAGCCATTTATATAGACACAGCACCCCCCTTTGAGGAGCAGGCAGGTTCCTCCTTGTGCTGCTGTTGACACGTTTAGGGCTTTGTGATTCTGCAGCACCACAGTGGCAAGGGAGGCTATTTGTTGTCTGAGGACTTCTAAGGCACGGCTGGTTTCTTCTTTTTTTTAAAGATTTATTTATTTTTCATTGATTTCTCTCCCCTTTCCCAGTTGTCTGCTCTCTGTGTCCATTCACTGTGTTCTTCTGTGCCCACCTGTATTCTTGCCAGTGGCACCGGGACTCTGTGTCTCTTGTTACGTCATCTTGTTGTATCAGCTCTCTGTGTGTGTGACACCACTCCTGGGCAGGCTGCACTTTTTTCGTGTGGGGCTGCTCTCCTTACGGGGCACACTCCTTGCGCGTGGGGATCCCCTACACAGGGGACACCCCTGCGTGGCACGGCACTACTTATGTGCATCAGCACTGCGTGTGGGCCAGCTCCACATGGGTCAGGAGGCCCTGGGTTTGAACCGTGGACCTCCCGTGTGGTAGGCGGATGCCCTATCCATTGGGCCAAATCTGCTTCCCTCAGCTAGTTTCTTCTCTACTGTGGGCTAACTCTAAGGAGAGATTGTGGTAGATCTGCTGGGTTTGGTATAAACTACTGATTCCAGTTCCTGTGGCAGTGATAATGCCTAGGACAGTTAGGAGAGGGGCGAGTAGAGTCACTGCCCTTTTACTTGTTGTATGTTTAGAAAACACAGGAAATAGGGGGGTGTGGTTTCCAGGACCATAGCAAGTGAAGGGACTGATATATGCTATTGAGGCAGTAGGGAGAGGTAAGCCTGTCTCCTTAAAGAAATAAAATTCCATCTTGATAGTTTAAAGTACCAGCAAATGTGAGATTGGCTATTGGGTGGGCTGGAGCCCTGTTGTCTAGCAGACACACAACCATTAGGCCATGAGTTTTGAAAACAGGATGTTTTCCCAGACAAGGTTAGTCATTTCCCCCCCAGACTATAGGGATTTAGTTTATGACATGCTCACAGCATCTTTGGTGGGGTTCTTTGGTAGGTATAGGTTGTGTTTAGAAGATGAAACAACAAGAGTTGGCAGGGCATCCCCGATAGTACTGGGTAGTGTTTGCGTTTCTTACTATTTCTTTAGGCTATCAAGCCTTGAGTGGATCTCTGGTACTGGTGAGCATTGTGGCATTGATGGGGTACCAGATTAAGTAGGCACTTGGCCCCCAGACTTGGAGAGAAGTTGCCAACATACTTAAATGTTTGGCTAGCTTAGGAGTCATCCAGAAGGTATGTTACTAGAGGAAAAATTAAGTTGGCCTTGGGAAGCAGATTTGGTTCAATGGATAGAGCGTCCGCCTACCACATGGGAGGTCCAAGGTTCAAACCCAGGGCCTCCTGACCCATGTGGTGAGCTGTTCCACACACAGTGCTGATGTGCACAAGGAGTGTCCTGCCATGCAAGGGTGTCCCCCATGTAGGGGAGCCCCATGCTCAAGGAGTGTGCCCCACATGGAGAACCCCCCCATACAAAAAAGTGCAGCCTGCCCAGAAGTGGCGCCGCACACACGGAGAGCTGACGCAGCAAGATAATGCAACAAAAAGAGACACAGGTGCCGTTGACAAGAATATAAGCAGACACAGAAGAACACACAGTGAATGGACACAAAGAGCAGACAACTGGGCAGGGGGGTGAGAAGAGGGAAGGGAAATGAATAGAATAAAATAAAAAGAACATTTGCTGATGAAAAATCTTTTTTTAAAAAATTAAGTTGGCTCAATAAAGGATGGGAAGAAGGGTGTTGGGAGGCACTGGAGTAGAGGCAGATGGGGAAGGTGGTATTGTTAGGTGTGCGAATTGAGGTGCATAGAGGTCCCATTAGAGGAGAGGAGATAGATTTTAAGGTGATGCCACTAGCTTGCAGTGTTGTGAGAAGCTGGCTGACGTGTTGTTGGTGTCCTGCCCATGCACCAGGTGACATTGTGGTAATGGGGCAGACTATAAGATTGGCAGTTGCCCAGTGCTTGGTAGCAGCTGGCCACACTAAGAATATTTCTGGTTGGGACACACAAAGCCAACACGAAGATTTGTTTACCAAGTTGGTGGCTTTTTGACCAAGGTTTTTAAAAGGGTGTTTGGTTTGTCCTCCTCCTAGCAATAGGACTATGCAGTAGACTACGTGAAGCTTCATTTGGACTAAAGTCAGAAGAAGTAGAGCAAGCACAGTGTGACACCCTGCTTAAGATTGTAGCTAAGTGCAAATAGCACTCTCCCCCAAGCAGAGTTACACTGTTTATGAACTGGATTTGATACAAGCGCTGCTTCAGGCTGTCGGCTGGCTGGCACTCAAACGTCTTATCAGGTGTTTCTGGCACGTTGACATTTTTTTGGACGGCGAGCTTCACTCAGGATAAGTGCACCAAACTGACGATTCCTTCCACTTTGATTGCTTTAGGAGTAACAAGAATTACAGAGTAGGGTCCTTTCCACATTGGCTCTAGCTGGGAGTATGGTTTGTCTTCTTGCCAGGTTTTGACTAAAACCTGATCTCCAGGTTTAACTTTAAGTAAGGACAACTTGTGACTGGGGCTAGGGAGGATTTTGTTCCCGAGCTCCTGGATGATTTGTTGAGTTTTTCTTCGGTCGATAAAGTACTTAGTAAGTTCCTGGGCTTCCTGATCCAAGACTAGGTCTCAAGTAAGGAAGGGCCACGTGGACATCATCCTGAAGGGGCTAAATTGGAGAGGATCATTTGGATTATACACATTCTGACAAAGTTTGGGTTACCTTGCTAGTAAATGCTGGACTTTGGAGCAGGGTTCTTAACAAGGGGTCCGTGAAAGATTTCAGGGAGTCTGTGAGCTTGAATAGAAAAAAATCAATATTTTATCTTTATTTTCTCTGACCTCTTGCTGAAATCTAGCATTTCCTCCACTTACGAATGTATACAATAAATAAATTACAGTAGTATTCATTTCACCTGACTGGCGAAGGGGTCTGTGGAACCAAAAAGGCTAAGAACCCCTGGTTTGGAGGGACAAACGTCCAAATCGTCCAAACCTGGGGACAATTTCCTTTAGCAGGACCCTGGCCACCTCATTTGCTGTTTCCCTTCTAGTGGGAAACACTTCCACCCATCCAATAAAAGTATCTACCAGTACTAAGAGGTACTTATATCCCTGGCAAGATGGCATGTGGGTGAAGTCTATTTGCCAGTCTCCCCAGGGTATGATCCCTGCAGTTGGATGGGTGGGTTAACAGAGGTTTGTTAAGCGTTCTGCGGGAGGGGTTTAGTAAACGGCCTGGATCTAGATATTGCTTTAACTTTTAATGTGGAGCACAACCGAGATGAGAGAGGTCTGGAGTGGCAGGCCAGGACGGAGTAGGTGACTTCCGTATTAATTAAGAAATTCACAACCTTACCTGCCACGTCAAGGGTCACCGTGGCTCGCCATATTGTTCAAGAAGCTATGCTTGGCCTTGGGGCCCCCCAATCCTCGCGGGGGAGCCCGGCTCCCTCCCTGGGGAGTGATGCACTCCTGGACCCAGTGCCTGTCCTTTTTGCACCTGGGCAAGACTGGTGGATGCTGGTGGCAAAGCAGCCTAAGGCAGCCACGTTTCCAGTGGCCAGCCTCTCTACACGTGAAGCAGATTCCTGCTGACATGGAGCCTGGGTTCAGGTGGCCCCCAGGCGACAAGGTGCCTTTAACGGTGACAGCTAAATTGTCTGCCCCTCCTTACCTGTTCCTCCTCTGAGGCAGCGTAATCACGATTGTTAGGTACATCTCCCCATGTTAGTGCAAAAGCCAGGGTTAGATGTTAGAATTCCTCGGTAAATTTAACTGGGTCCTCCGAGAATTGCCCCAAATGCTTTTTTACATTGAGCTAAGTTTGTCATGGAGACGGGGATGTGGGATTTAATTGTTCCCGCAATTTGCTACTTCCCTTAATGGGTAGAGGCATTCCTGGGTCCCTTGGTAGGGCAAAAGGAGGCTCCACTCCCGGTGACTCCTGCTGGACTAGTTCCAGGAGCATAAGGTGGGGGTGTGGAGGTCCCCGGTGGATGTTGGTCTGAGGGGGCCTCAGGTTCGGGAACTGAGTTTTAATACAGGGAAGAACAGATTCTTCCTTGTCTGTTTTTTTCTGTTTAGATTCCTTCTTCTCTGGGGGGTAGTTTCCCTTTCTGAGCATAACGCAATTTGCAAGACCTTTTAAAACCTGTGTCCTGATATAGAGCCTTAAAGAGGTGGACATATGGAATTTCTGATTGTTTCCCCTGCCTTTTAGAGAAGATCAGTTTCTTTTCTTTTTTTCCACCCCTCGGTGAACAAGCATGTCCAGTCCTTGAGACCGCACCTGCCCGGGGAATCTGCTGGTATGCTAGAGGCTGTGCCCATCGTTCTATGGAAAAATGGAGAAGAGTTTGTCAGCTGGTCTGGTGTCCCAGACTCTGGCCTGACTTAACGTTTACTCTCCAAACCAAAGGCCCCAAGTCACTTAGGTCCTGGGAGACATTTGAAGCCACAGCTCTGGTTCCCAGAAGCAGGAGAGTGCAGAGGCTGCTGTCACTGGGCATCCTGGTGGCACCCTGAGTCTTGGGAGACATCCAGCATCAACTTCCAGACCAAAGCCCCTAAGCTACGACTCTTCCCTAGAAGGAGGATAAAGCTCCCCCAGTAGTTTTTTAATTTACTCTCTTGAGGGGGTAAAAGTTTGATCATTGTCCAAATGGCTGGAGATTGGAGGTTAGGCACCCATCCCGTAAGGGAACACAACTACCCTATAGACTCTTTTCCACATTGTACCAGATCCTTAAGATATTTAAGGACATAAGTTATACTTAGAGAGATGGGACCCGAAATCGGAGGGGCAGTTAAGGAAGTGGTCTAAGATTGATTTTTTGATTTCTTGAGAGAGTGGGTGAGGATCAAGCCTAGTCACACCTATTTTATAAGCCAAACCTAGTCACTTTGCATGCCCAACATTTAAGAAGGTTTTTGCAGAGAGAGAACAGAACAGCCCATTACAGGAGGGCTAAGGACAGGAGAAATGGAATTGTTGTGATCACCTTGAGAGTTTTAGAATGTGTGGAAGGAAGAGATAGTCGAAGTTAGAGTGGAGGTAAAGTGACATAGATATAAAGTCCCAGAGTACTTGAGGAAAAGACCATGGTGGCAACATTCAGGAAATTTACATCCGCCTGGTAGAGTGGGGTGGTGGAAGGGGATTAGAGTGAGGCAGATCTCCTGGGTTTCCATGTTCCCATTAGACTCCTAGTATGTCATTCAGGAACAGGGTTGGAGAGACAGGCTTTGGTTAGAAGCCAAAAACTCACCAGTCTTTTCAGGTGGAGGGGAGGGTTACCAGAGACTCCCTCCTGGCTGGATTGCCAAATATATGTCACCAGAGCTGATTTTCAGGTTCTTGGCCACGTTGCGAGAAAGAATTCAAGGACATACCACAAATTAAACAAACAAGCAGAGAGTTTATTGCAAAGTAAAAAAGCGAAAGTACACACTCAAGCCATGAGCGCAGGAACTCTTACTAGTGAAGAGGCGCACCCAGTGACTTGGGGCCAAGGTTTAAGTAGGGATGAAACGGGAGGGTCTTCTTGCCTTGTGACTTTAGTTGGTAAGGAAGGGGTTAGGGCTAGTGTGTTCTGTCCACTTCGGTTGGGCAGAATAAGATGTTATCACTTATTTTCTGAGTTTCATATGTAATAGCTCAGGATTAGCCCCCACAATAGCCCAGGCCTAGCTGCCCACAGTAGTTTTTGCTGACCCTGGCTGTTGTGCTCACTGTCCGTTCCCACCTTTCCCAGTTCCCTATCCTGACCTGCCTCACTTCCAGCCTCCAAACTGTGAGTCAATAAATTCCTGTTTAAGCCAAGTGGTCTGTGGTATTGCTTATAGCAGCCACAGCCAACTCCAAAGGGACTATAAGGGGAGAGGGATAAAAGAAGCAGGGCACAGAGTCCACAGAGGGCTGGCCTGGAGGAGGCCAGCTGAATATGAGAAGAAATGAACCAGTGGAGTTTCACAAGCTCTGTGATTACTAAGAATGGAGCCCATCCTCTGCTGAGAACCATTGGCAGGCAGCCACTGACTGTGCCAAACTCCCGATGCAGCAGTCATTTAACCACCTGGTCATTAAAAATGACCAGACTGCTCTCTAAGCCAAACTCAGCATATAAATGCATTACCTTCCCCCCAGTGTAGGATGTGACTCACAGGGATGAGCCTCCCTGGCACTGAGGGATTACTACCAAGCGCCAGCTGATGTAACTAGGAAAAGACCTTGAATAAAAGGGTCAACTCAGACCAGCAAAATATCTCAGCCTACATGTAATATCAGGTGTTAAAGACTGCTTTTTGACCTTGAATAAAAGGGGAAAACGGAAAGGACAAATGAGTTTATATGGCTAAAAGACTTCGAAGGGAGTCAGGAGGTCATCCCAGAGGTAATGCTTATGCACATCTCAGCAGGATCTCATAGACTGCCAAAGGAGATACTGTCCCAAATAGTGGGACTCCTGAGGGCTCTGGAGACACCCCCATCCTATGGTCAGGGCAGATAGCTCCTGAGTTTGGTGCGTTGCCAGTGGACCCTACTTTGGAGTTTATACTCCTAAGAGTGACAGAGTTGGACTCCGTTATGGGTTCCCTATACATGACTCATTTGTCCCTTATATTTGAACCTAGAGTTGGTAGGTGTACATCCAAGAGACTCAAATCTCTGGACTGTCCATGTTCCAGCTGGGCCCTGAGCCTCAGCAGAGTTGCAACACTTACTCTCCAGTTCATAGGACTCACCCAGGACAACTGACAAGGAGGTGAGGATGGACAACCACCACACCAAGGAACCAAGAGAGCCTACAACTGCAAGCTGTATGAATGATTCTCATTCATCGGCCATATGGGATTGAAGCCCCCTCTCAATTAGTGGTGGACTCGACATCACCATCCCAGAATCCTCAGCACTGGGGAATGAACTATGGACTAGAGTGGACTTACTGGTATTCTATTATAGTCTTATTGTGATTCTAGCAATGGAAGAAATTACAACATTGACGTGGAGGCAATGGCCACTGGAGGTTCTAAGGGCAGGGAAAGGGAAAAACAGGTGTAATACAGGGACATTTTCGGAACCTGGGAATCGTCCTGAATGTAACTGCAATGACAGATATGGGCCATTATATATCTCCCCATAACTTACAGAATTGTGTGGGAGAGAATGTAAACTAATGCAAACTATAGCCCATGCTCAGTGGCAATGTCCCAAAATGCGTTTATCAATTACACTGACCGTACCACATTAATGAAGGATGTTGTTTATGTGGGAAAATGTGGGGGGTATGGGAAGTGGAGCATAAAGGAATCTGTTAATTTTCTCTGTAACATTTATGTAATCTAAGTATCCTCAAAAAAAGTTTAAGTATTTTAAAAAAAATAATAAAATGAATAAATAATAATAATAATGGCCAGAGAGAGAGAGCAGATGTAGCTCAAGTGGTTGAGTGTCTGCTTCCCATGAATGAGATCCCAGGTTTGATCCCTGCTACCTCCTAAAAACAAACAAACAACAGCAATGAAAAAAATAGTTCTTATTGGGGAGTGGATGTCACTCAGTGGTTGGGTGCCTGCTTCCCATGTACAAGGTCTCAGCTTCGATCCCCGTTACCTCCAAAAAAAAAAAAAAAGATTCAAAATGGCCAGAGGGTACTTGCAGGAGTGTGTGAGGGGCTGCTGGAAGGTCGGCTTTAGGAGAATGAGTAGATGGGAGGGGCGCAGATGTCTGCCTGTCCTCTAGCTCAGGATGCTGAGTTGGGCCCCAGGGGGCTGGTCCTCAGCAGACTCAGCTGAAATGGGGGCGCCCAGCTGCTGCTCATACCTGACAGAGGTTGGGCCATTCAGCAGGGCAAGGGACCCTGAAAAGGAAGCCAGTGACCTCAGGGCACAGAGGGGCTGCAGTGTTGCCAGCCCAGGTTCCAGGTAGAAGACTGGAACCTCACAATTTGCAGACACATTTTTGCCACCCATCATGTGACACTGCTCACGCTCAACAACCGTCTCTCAGAATCCCTTCCATGTTCCCTCTTGCCAGTTCTGTGCTAATAATATTCAATGAAATACGTGCTTTTATTTCAGCCTTGAGCACAGCATTGGAGCACGGTCAAAGTTATTGTTTTGCTATATGCTCCTTACTTGTATTTCCTGAAATATTTGTTTGTCTCCCCCAAAGTGTGGCTATGCGTGTTGGAACTCATTCAGATTTGATACATCTTGCTGCTCACTCTGTGCCTGTTTCATGAATCTATTTGCTCTGTCTGCTCACAGAGGAATGCCTTCACATTTATTTAATACTGGGCTTGTCTTCCAGTTATTGGCTTGCACCGAGAATGTGCCAGCATTTGCTTACCCACATAATCCCTGCAGTGGCACGTTACCCCGTTATCCACTCCACGCCGGCATCACACGCTCTGCTCGCGATCGATTCAGCTATGTCATTTAATTCATTTCTCTCAGAGCTAGTAAAATATGATTATATTTCCAGAAGTTAAGGCTGTCTACCCGACTCTAGAGTGCTACTGCATTCACACGAGCACAATTGCGCTTTGCCACACCAACCGTTTTTATGTAATCATCTTCAACGCATGTACTAGGAAAGGTATTTAGATTCCCACCAGTCTTTCCTTGGAAAATGAGGAGCAAACTATAAACTGACAGTCTTCTGGATGGGAGCTATGATTACTGCCACCCTTTAGGTAGGGGAAACTGAGGCTCAGCAAGGAGGAGCCACTCGCCCAAGGGATTTGAAGCAGGATCATGGCCCCGGAGCTACCAGCTACCTTCTCCAAGGGGCGGGTTTGCGGTCAGTGCATGGAGCTTACCTAACTCCCTTGGGGATCTGGATGGCCAGCACCAGGTGAGTTCTGGTTGGTAGCATGCTAGGAAGCCTGCAGGCCAGGCCTGGGCCTGGGCACAGGTCTTAGAAGGGGGCTGAGCCAGAGGGACGCATGGCTCTGGCAGCAGGAGGGAGGTGCACACAGCTGAAGGACTGTGGGCTGGACAAAGTCAGGTGTCTTTGTGTGATTCTGTGGTGAAGACTGCACAGGCCTGGGGTGCAGGGCACCTTGACCGGACACGCAGGCATGGGCCGCGTGAAGGCCAGACTAAAGTGACAGCCAGGGCAGCAGCAACGACCCATTTCTATCCCCATGACAGGAGCACATGGATTGCAGAGAGAGGCCACAGGCTACAACTCTGGAGGCAGACAGAGTGTGGCTTCTTCCTTGGAGGGGGGAGAGCAACACCCACCGTAGGGTCGTTGCCTGTGCATGTATGAAAGTATTTAGATCCCCCTTGACGCTTTCCTTGTAAAACGAGGTGTAATGCCACCTGAGACTTCACAGCACTGAGGAGCTTAGCATGAAGCTGCCACATGCTGGGTGCCAATGGACACGTCCGCCCCAGGGGGAGGGCCGGAGGGCTGCCAAGATGCCTCAGGAGCACCACGCTCCCTGCGGGTCCCTAGGAATAGCCGGGCACTGCGTCCAAGAGATGGAGGCATGGCCTGAGCGTGGGCAGGTGGCCAGCAGGGTTGCCCACATGTTCCCCAGAGGCAGCTTCTGGGGTACAATAGTCAGCCAAAGGGGTGCTGATGCAAAGTATCGGAAATCTGTTGGCTTTTATAAAGGGTATTTATTTGGGGTAAAAGCTTACAGTCACAAAGCCCTAAAGAGTCCAACTCCAAGCTGCTTCTCACCAAAGTCAACTGCCACGTGTTGAAGCAAGGTGGCGGGAGATCTCTGCCTGGTCTCTCTTTCCTACTTCCTCTTAAGGCACCGTGAGCCCAGCTTCTTCTGATCTCAGCAGGAGGCTTGACTGTCAGGGCTTCCTCAGCAGCTCAGCTGCTCTGCTGCCTTCAGCTGCAAACTATCAGGCAAATGGCTCATCTCTCCCCAGGCTTTCGCTGTGTGAGCCTTCTCTTCCTTGGCATCTACAGAGCTCTGTCTCTCTACCATGTGTCTTCTTGTGTGAGTGTCCATTTATACCAGCCACAAGGAGGCGGGACTCAACCCCCAGTCATGCCCTCCTGACTGTGGTCAAATCAAAGCCCTAATCGTAACATAATTTAACCAAAGACATTTCAGCTGAATCTAATACAATCAAAGTGGGTCACAGCCAGAGGAACAGACCAGTTTACAAACATTAGCCTTCTTTTTGGAATTCATAAATAATATCAAACTACTACAAGGACCCACACACACACCCTGTGAGTCTGAACCCCAGACCCCCTTCCAGCAAGGAGGAGCTGTGATCTGGGCAGAAGTTCAGATGGCATGCCACCCACAGCAAGGATACTTGGTGACTCCGGGTCAGCTGCCCAGGGTAGCATCTCTAGCTCATCCCCCACCCAGCCCCTGCCCGGCTATGCCCCTTCTGCTTTAGGCCATCTGAGAGCCAATACTGTGTATGAGATGAGCCCAGGGACATCCCAGCAGAGCGGGGGTCTCCAGAGCTCCCACCCTCACGGGGATTGGGGATGACCATCGTGGCACCTCCGGGGAACTGTCTGCCTCCATCTCTCCCTCCCCAGGGCCACGGCCCAGGCCTGCACCTGGCAGGGCTGGGAGGGCTCACAGGGAGCCCCATGCCAAGGCCGGGCCAGCAGGGTCCCCCAGGAGTCAGGGTGGGGGGGGGAACGGGGCCCTGTCACTGGTTATGTTGCAGCCTTCTGTCTGCTTTGGAGCTTTTTGTCTCCATGAGCATGTGTGACTTCATAGGGGCTGCGTGCATGAAAAGAAATAGAAGGCAATGCAGCAGCTTGCTGGTCTTTGATGCTTGTGCAGGGCGGCCCAAGGCAGGATTACCTGGACTGGACTCCCGGTGGCTTTGAACGTGGTGGAAATGGGCCCCTCGTGCCTAGCCCCCTGCCCACACCTACTCCGGTGTCCCCAGGCCTGGCCCACCAGGAGTGAAACATGTCGGCCAATAGGCGTGACCTGGCTTGGCTGCCCACATGTGTCCAGCAGCCTGGGCACCTCACCTTGGGGCTGGGGTCCTTCCCAAGGGGGTGACAGCTGAGCTGAGGTGACGAGGACCCTGGCTGGGAGGAAGGGAGAGCTGGGGCTCTATAAAGTCTCTAAGTCACCCTCCCAGCCCTCACCCCTGCTCTGTACACTGGACACACCTCAAACCTGCCCTTCTTGGGCCACTGGAGAGATCGTCCACCCAGAGTGTCCCCCGGGTAATGGGCTCTCTACCCTTCCTTCTGTACTCTGACCTTTTAGCACTGGGACCCCCACTTGCCCTTGCCACCCAGACTGCCCCAGTAGTACAGGGATCAGCCCCCATCCATCCCAGCTCCAGAACTGGAGGTGCCAGCTCTCCATGTCCCGTCACCACCACCACCCCCAGCATGTCGGAACTCAGTAACCAAACCTTTCCATCTGGGTTATTGAGACGGGTCCCCTTGGGTGGGGCGGGGACAGAGACGGTCTCCCCATGGGGAGAGCAGAACCAGTGGGGCCCCTGGTTTGGGCCTCTCCCTGAGCCCTGACCTCTGACCTCTGGGCAGGGGTCAGAGTCATGACCTCTAATAAGGAAAATTCGGGCATTCCCTAACATTCACTCTCATTGCAGGGTGGAGGTGTCTATGTGGTGACAACGTGGTGGCAACACGGGATGGGACACCAGAACTCCTGGAAAGGCCGGTCAGGCCCGGAAATACAAGCGGAAAATACAAGCCGGGGACCTCAGGGCAGTGCTGGTCTTCCATTATGTTAATTTTGGTTCTAGCAATTGATCTTTTATCGGGAGTCTATCACACAGGTTGAGGGAAATAAGCCAGACCCCAAAAATCAAATAGGCATTGAGGCAGGTTAGTAGAGGGGAGAGAGTCTAGGGGCCAGGGAAGACGTCCTGTCAACAGCTGGGACCTGGCAGAGAGTATGGCCATGAGACCCCACCTGGAAACCCCCTTCTACTAAGACCAGAGCTGGAAAGACTCCGCGTAGACCCTGGCCACCAGGTCCTATTTGGAACTTATTCGGGATCCAGGGGAAGCCCCAGATACTGCCAAGCAACAGGCCTCCCCACTTGGCCCCTGAGCTAACAGGTGGGCAATCAATTGGAACAGCCAACAGCCAGGGCCCCTCCCCAGCATTAGGAAAGGGGAGGGGGAAAGGCTTTGAAAAGGCTAAGCTGGGGCCCCACGCCCGCCACTCATTCTATAGCATGCCAGCAATCCATGTCTCGGATTGTGCACTTATCTTTTCTTGTTTCTTAATAAATTCTCTACTTCCTTGTCTACCCTATGGCACATCTTTAAATTCTTTTATGTGATGTAGCCAAGAACCTAGAAGCGTTCTGCTAACAGGCATGACTTCCCTTATATGAGCTACCTAGAGAAAGCACATTTCATAGAGACAGAAGGGAGATTCCGGGGTACCGGGAGCACATGGCAGGGAAGGGAATGGGGAGTTATTGCATGATGGGGGGCAGTTTTCTGTTGGGGTGATGAAAAAGTGGGGGTCAAGGATGTTGGTGATGGTAGCGTAAACAAAGGTTAGGATATATTATGTAGATGCTTTTAAATTATCCAAAAGAGTTAATATCTGAAATTACTGAAACTAGCTAATGATTCACCTTTGTATCTGGCCATTTCTAACTAAAAAGCTGCTGTTGTAATAATCATTCCAGAAGGATCTTACCTTTGTACATGAACATTTCTGTGGAAAGGGTGACCACCACTCTCGACCTTCCTCTGTTTGATATCCATATGCAAAACTCCGAGCTGACCTCTGTTTTCAGTTTCCCAATGCCTTGATCTCTGCTAAAGGTTGTAACTTTGTAACTCACACACACACACCCTCATCCTGGTTCAGACCTGTAATGTATATTAATGAAAGAACCTGTGCAAGCTCCACCCAATTACACCATAGCATCCTGAGGTTATAAAATACTAGAATTTCTGCAAATCAGGGGGGCAGTTTTGGGCCATGAGGCCTACTGTGCGCCTTTGCTTGCACGACCAAATAAACCTTTTCTCTCTTTGAAATCCCAGCGCCTCAGGAATTGGCTGTAAAATTGCATGGGTGGAGTGGATGTCACTCAAGTGGTTGAGCTCCCACCTCCCACAGGGAGGTCCCAGGTTCGGTTCCTGGTGCCTCCTGAAAAAAACAAACAAACAAGCAAGACAAAAAACCTATTCAGAGGAGCCAATGTGGCTCAGTGGTTGAGCACCAGCTTCCCACATACTAGGTCCTGGGTTCAATCCCCAGCCCCAGGTACCTCAAAAAAAAAAAAAAAGACAAAAATGCATCAAGAGAAAAGAACATGTTTTTGTTTTGTATCAGTAGCTCAATATTGGCAATGCAATTAATACCACTCAATTGTGCACTTGTAAGTGGTTAAAAGAGGAAATTTTGAGTTGGATATGCATTACTACAATAAGTTTTTTTTTAAGTGTATATATATATATATATATATATATATATATATATAAACATAATGCCCTAAAATAACCCTGTAACTTACCTGGTGACGTGGAATAGCAAGGCCAGTCTGAGGTATGGCTTCCCCAGGCAGACAGCTCCTGGTTGCCTTTGACCTTTGCTGGAAGTTGTCAGGTTCCTTGCCTCCTGTGCTTGCTGGGAATACTTCAGGGTCAAGCCCTCTGCCCAGACCACAGTTATGCACCAGCCAGAGATGGGCCCGGCTCCCTGTCCCCCTGACTTACCTGGAGGTCTGGATCCAAGTGGATGGGCCCCTTAACTGAGGGGTGCCCAGGTCTGCCAGTAGCCCCTCCCCCCTTCAAAGCACATCTGCTCTTGGACCGTTTAGCCAAGCATTGATTTTCCAGGCACTGTTTTTGTACTCGTTGTACTTGCAGATGGCACTGGGGCTGACCTTGGTCCCAGCGGGGAATGGGGGTGCTCCTGCTCGCCCCTGACAGAGCTGCTGCACCCAGGCATCCACAAGTCTGCTCGGCGGCCGGCCTCCTGCCGCCTTCCCTCGGGTGCCCGAGAGGCTGGCGAGAAGCTGCCCCGCGAGCAGCGCAGTGGCTCCCTTTCCTCTGATGAAAGTTTAAACACTCGCGTGGGAGCCAGAGTGAGGAGCGGAGCGGGAGGGCACGGGGGCGGGGGAGGGGGACCCTCCCAGCCGGGAGGGTCAAGCCAGTGTGCAGCTGCCCTCCGGGAACGAGAAAAGATGCAATATTCCCGAGGCCAGCGTTCGCAGCACACTCAGGAGGGGACAGGGCGGTGGGGAAGGGGGTCAAGGTATGACAGCGGGGTATCCCGGCCCCTCCCTTGTGCTGCCAGTTGGTAAGGGCAGAGCCGGAAGCTAGAGAATGCGGACAGGCCCCTCCCTCCCCGAGAGACCCAGCCTCCCCAGGCCACACCCTCCCCAAGCCCTCCTTCCCCAGGTCCCTCCCTCCCCAGGTCCCAGCCTCCGCAGGCCCCTCCCTCCCAGGTCCCTCCCTCCCCAGGTCCCAGCCACTCCAGACCCCGTCCCCAGGCCCCTCCCTCCCCGGGTCCCTCCCTCCCTAGGTCCCAGCCTCCCCATGTCCCTCCCTCCCCAGGTCCCAGCCTTCCCGGGTCCTAGCCTCCCCAGGGCCCCTCCCTTCCTAGGTCCCTCCCTCCCCAGGTTCCAGCCTCCCCAGACCCCTCCCCCCCAGGCCCCTCCCTTCCCAGGTCCCAGCCTCCCCAGGTCCCTCCCTCCCCAGGTCCCAGCCTCCCCAGGTCCCTCCCTCCCCAGGTCCCAGCCTCCCCAGGTCCCTCCCTCCCCAGGTCCCAGCCTCCCCAGGTCCCTCCCTCCCCAGGTCCCAGCCTCCCCAGGTCCCTCCCTCCCCAGGTCCCAGCCTCCCCAGGTCCCTCCCTCCCAGGTCCCAGCCTCCCCAGGTCCCTCCCTCCCCAGGTCCCTCCCTCCCCAGGTCCCAGCCTCCCCAGGTCCCTTCCTCCCAGGTTCCTACCTCTCCTGGTCTCAGCCTCCCCCGGTCCCAGACTCTGTACGCCCTCCCGCTAGGTCTTTCCGCGCCATCCCGCCCCGGCTCCAGCTCTAGGTGGGCGCTTGGGCTCCGGCAGGGCCCGACCGTGTCCCGGGGTATAAATCACTTTAAGCCCACACCCGTGTCCAGTGGCCGCGGCGCTCCAGTTTTAACCGTACTTATTAAATGCCACCAAGATGGATGGAATTCATTTTTAATGTGCACAGCTCTGGGGTACACAGAGAAAGGTCCGCCGTAAAGCCGTTAAATTGTGTGGTGTTTTCCCCTGCACCGGCCGATCTTCACGGGGCGGGGGGGTCTGCGTGGTGGAGGAGACCGCGCCCGCGCGTGAGAGCAGCGCCGGGAGCAGGGCCCGCCTGCAGGCTGCGGCGGGGCAGGGGGAGGCAGATGCCCTTGGCCTCTTTGAGCGCTTTTCCCCTCTCCCAGCCCCCTCCCCCCCCCCCCCCGGGCCAAGACGTAGGAGACATAGAGTGGGGTGCCCAGTGGGGTTTCCGTCGCCCCCCGTCCGCCGCTGCCCCCTCTGCCGCAGGGCACACCCCAGCTCTCCCACCCAACTAGCCATGTGACCTTGGGGTGGCGGCTTAGCTGCTCTGAGCCCCTCTGTCCTCCACGCCGCCCACGGATGTGTGCCTTTACTTCGGCAATCGAGCCCATCTGGCTCTGAACCCCCACCTGCTCGGGGCTCCGGGCTCCAGCGCCCCCAGGTGAGCAGGGACTCAGGGTTGAGTCCCACCCCTGGCCTGGCCTGCGTGGCGAGAAGCGGCCGGCAGAGGGCAGCAGAAAGCCGCGGAGCCAACGAGCGCCAGGACCCCGCTGG